>NC_079213.1:1800620-1805620 GCF_029633865.1 Lampris incognitus | reverse complement strand
TACATCTGGGTATGTTTTTACATTACATCCAGGTAGGTTGTTACATTACATCCAGGTAGGTTTTTACATTACATTCAGGTAGGTCGTTACATTACATCCAGGTATGTTGTTACATTACATCCAGGTAGGTCGTTACATTACATCCGGGTAGGTTGTTACATTACATCTGGGTAGGTCGTTACATTACATCCAGGTAGGTTGTTACATTACATCCAGGTAGGTTGTTACATTACATCTGGGTAGGTTATTACATTACATCTGGGTAGGTCGTTACATTACATCCAGGTAGGTTGTTACATTACATCTGGGTAGGTTGTTACATTACATCTGGGTATGTTTTTACATTACATCCAGGTAGGTTGTTACATTACATCCAGGTAGGTTTTTACATTACATTCAGGTAGGTCGTTACATTACATCCAGGTAGGTTGTTACATTACATCCAGGTAGGTTGTTACATTACATCCAGGTAGGTTGTTACATTACATCCAGGTAGGTTTTTACATTACATTCAGGTAGGTCGTTACATTACATTCAGGTAGGTCGTTACAATCAGCTGCTGTCCCGGCAGGTGACTGTAACGACCTACCTGAATGAGTAGAGAAGCAGAGGAGCTGGTGGAGATGCACGTGTTGAGGCCTCACACTGTGTTCAGGCAGGAGGAGGCTGAACGCCGGGTCACAGGGACATGAACAACAGAACATGAACTGAAAGACGGAAAGGTGGTGGTGCTGTTCTCATGTTGCCTGCTTCTGTTTGGCCTGGTGGCATGACGGGCCGGCGTCCAGCCCTCAACCTGTCACCTTCTGCTGTCCATGTCTGCTGCCCTGTTAGAGTTCAACCTCATCTTCACACAGCGTGCTGCTGCTGGTGATAACACAGAAATTCTTTAACCAGCATCACTTCACACTGAACACACACCTTCACACTGAACACACACCTCCACACTGAACACACACACACCTTCACACTGAACACACACCTTCACACTGAACACACACCTTCAAACTGAACGCACACCTTCACACTGAACACACACCTCCACACTGAACACACACACACCTTCACACTGAACACACACACACCTTCACACTGAACACACACCTTCAAACTGAACACACACCTTCAAACTGAACGCACACCTTCACACTGAACACACACCTTCACACTGAACACACACCTCCACACTGAACACACACACACACCTTCACACTGAAGACACACCTTCACACTGAAGACACACCTTCAAACTGAACACACACCTTCACACTGAACACACACCTTCACACTGAACACACACCTCCACACCTTCACACTGAAGACACACCTTCACACTGAAGACACACCTTCACACTGAACACACACCTTCACACTGAACGCACACCTTCACACTGAACACACACCTTCACACTGAACACACACCACACTGAACACACACCTTCACACTGAACACACACACACCTTCACACTGAAGACACACCTTCACACTGAAGACACACCTTCAAACTGAACACACACCTCCACACTGAACACACACCTCCACACTGAACACACACACACCTTCACACTGAACACACACCTTCAAACTGAACACACACCTTCAAACTGAACGCACACCTTCACACTGAACACACACCTTCACACTGAACACACACCTCCACACTGAACACACACACACACCTTCACACTGAAGACACACCTTCACACTGACGACACACCTTCACACTGAACACACACCTTCACACTGAACGCACACCTTCACACTGAACACACACCTTCACACTGAACACACACCTCCACACTGAACACACACACACCTTCACACTGAAGACACACCTTCACACTGAAGACACACCTTCAAACTGAACACACACCTCCACACTGAACACACACCTCCACACTGAACACACACACACCTTCACACTGAAGACACACCTTCACACTGAAGACACACCTCCACACTGAACACACACCTTCACACTGAACACACACACACCTTCAAACTGAACGCACACCTTCACACTGAACACACACCTCCACACCTTCACACTGAAGACACACCTTCACACTGAAGACACACCTTCACACTGAACACACACCTTCAAACTGAACGCACACCTTCACACTGAACACACACACACCTCCACACTTAACACACACACACCTTCACACTGAACACACACCTTCACACTGAACACACACCTTCAAACTGAACGCACACCTTCACACTGAACACACACCTTCACACTGAACACACACACCTCCACACTGAACACACACACACCTCCACACTGAACACACACACACCTTCACACTGAACACACACCTTCACACTGAACACACACCTTCACATTGAACACACACACACACACCTTCACACTGAACACACACACCTTCACACTGAAGACACACCTTCACACTGAACACACCCATTTATACTGAACACACACACACACCTTCACACTGAAGACACACCTTCACACTGAGCACACACACCTTCACACTGAAGACACACCTTCACACTGGACACACACCTTCACACTTAACATACCCCTCCACCCTGAAGACACACGCTCAACACACACCTTCACATTCAACACACACCTTCACACTCAACACGCACCTTCACATTGAACACTGAAGACACACCTTCACACTGAAGACCCTGAACACACACCTTCACACTGAACACACACCTTCACACTGAACACACACCTTCACACTGAACACACACACACCTTCACACTGAACACACACCTTCACACTGAACACACACCTTCACACTGAACACACACCTTCAAACTGAACACACACCTTCACACTGAAGACACACCTTCACACTGAACACACACACACCTCCACACTGAACACACACACACACACCTTCACACTGAACACACACCTTCACACTAAACACACATCTTCACACTGAACGCACACCTTCAAACTGAACGCACACCTTCACACTGAACACACACACCTCCACACTGAACACACACACACCTCCACACTGAACACACACACACCTTCACACTGAACACACACCTTCACACTGAACACACACCTTCACATTGAACACACACACACACACCTTCACACTGAACACACACACCTTCACACTGAAGACACACCTTCACACTGAACACACACACCTTCACACTGAAAACACCCATTTATACTGAAGACACACCTTCAAACTGAACACACACACACCTTCACACTGAAGACACACCTTCACACCGAGCACACACACCTTCACACTGAAGACACACCTTCACACTGGACACACACCTTCTCACTTAACACACCCATCCACCCTGAAGACACACGCTCAACACACACCTTCACATTCAACACACACCTTCACATTGAACACTGAAGACACACCTTCACACTGAAGACCCTGAACACACACCTTCAAACTGAACGCACAGCTTCACACTAAACACACGCCTTCACACTGAAGACACACAGCTTCACACCGAACACAAAGCTTCACACTGAACACACAGCTTCGCACTGAAGACACTGAACACACACCTTCACACTGAAGACACAGCTTCACACTGATACCTACTGGACACATGACACATGACGGCATCTGTCATGAACAACACATCAGCTGGTAAGCACTGTGTGTGTGTTCCACTGTACGTGTGTGTTTTACTGTATATATGTGTGTTTCACTGTACATGTGTGTTTTACTGTATGTATGTGTGTGTGTGTTCCACTGTACGCGTGTGTGTTTTACTGTATATATGTGTGTTTCACTGTACGTGTGTGTCTTACTGTATGTATGTGTGTGTGTTCCACTGTACGCGTGTGTGTTTTACTGTATATATGTGTGTTTCACTGGACGTGTGTTTTACTGTATGTATGTGTGTGCGTGTTTCACTGTACGCGTGTGTGTGTTTCACTGTACGCGTGTGTGTTTTACTGTATGTGTGTGTTTTACTGTATGTGTGTGTGTGTTTCACTGTACGTGTGCTTTTTACTGTATGTGTGTGTGTGCATGTGTGTGTTTCATGGTACGTGTGTGTGATTCACTGTACGTACGTACGTGTGTGTGTGTGTGTGGGTGTGTGTGTGTTTTACTGTATGTGTGTGTGTGTATTTCACTGTACGGGTGTGTGTGTTTCTCTGTGCATGTCTGTGTTTCACTGTATGCATGTATGTGTGATTCACTGTACGTGTGTGTGTGTGTGTGTGTGTGTTTTACTGTGTGTGTGTGTGTGTGTGTGTGTGTGTGTTTCACTGTACGTACGTGTGTGTGGGTGTGTGTGTGTTTTACTGTATGTGTGTGTGTGTATTTCACTGTACGGGTGTGTGTGTTTCTCTGTGCATGTCTGTGTTTCACTGTATGCATGTATGTGTGATTCACTGTACGTGTGTGTGTGTGTGTGTGTTTTACTGTGTGTGTGTGTGTGTGTGTGTGTGTGTGTTTCACTGTACGTGTGTGTGTGTTTTACTATGTGTGTGTGTGTTTCATTGTACGTGTGTGTGTGTGTGTTAGCAGTGTATTATCAGTGCTCCCCAGCTTCTCAGGTTTTTCCTGCCAAACATCCGTTTCCACAACGGCCCAGGCAGGAAACAGGAAGTGTGAGTCACAGGAAGTAGCTCTGATCTTTGTGGAACAGCAAACTGATTCCGTTGAGGTGCCAGCTGGGAAACCAGCCGTGTCTTTAATGGTCGCCAGCTTGTGGTTGGCGAGTTACCAGCAGGTTACTGGTCTCGCTTCAGATTTGCTCTGTACCCAAACGAGTTCAGTCCCTTCACTTCCTGTGTCCAGTCCCTTCACTTCCTGTGTCCAGTCTGTGTGAGCCGACACACACATGGCTGTCTCAGCTGTACGAGTTCCTCAGGTCTTCAACATCTTTTGGCACAGAAATGAAATGACCCGAGTATTTCTTCTGCCTCCCTCATATCCCCCCACACTGGACCGCTTCCTCTTCCTCTTCCTCCTCCTCCTCCTCCTCCTCCTCTCCACAGGATGGGCAGGG
>NC_079213.1:1790620-1795620 GCF_029633865.1 Lampris incognitus | reverse complement strand
ATGTGCATACAGGAAGAAGACAATGTATATATACAATATATAAATATACACACAGGAAGAAGACAGTAATGAATACATATAATACATAAATATACATACAGGAAGAAGACAGTAATGTATACATGCAATACATAAATACACATACAGGAAGAAGACAGTAATGTATACATACAATACATAAATATACATACTGGAAGGAGACATTAATGTATACATATAATACATAAATACACATACATGAATAAGAAAGTAATGTATACATACAATACCTATATCTACATATAGGAAGAAGATATTAATATATACATACAATACATAAATATACATACAGGGAGAAGACAGTAATGTATACATACAATACATAAATATACATACAGGAAGGAGACAGTAATGTATACATATAATACATAAATACACATACAAGAATAAGAAAGTAATGTATACATACAATACATAAATATACATATAGGAAGAATATATTAATGTATACATACAATGCATAAATATACATATAGGAAGAAGACGGTAATGTATACATATACATGAATAAAAAGAAGGTCAGTTAAAACTGAGGTCTGGTGTAGGTCAGCAGGTCTGTCTGGTTCTCTTATGTGGTTGCAGGCAGAGATAAACTGTCCTGCGACAACACAACTTTCTTTCATTTCCCCAATATCATTTTTACTTTTTCCTTATCTGATTTAATAAATTGTGGGTGTTTATTGCTGAATTAGGGGAAAACTTGTTCCCTGATCAGTGTAAAGGTTGGGCACTGTGTGAGGAAGTGCTGCTCTGTCTCTACAGCAGTTCCTCCACACTGGTGGCACAGTCGCTCCTCTTTTGGCAGCCATGTTTTCTGGTATCAGCTTGGCACACCTATATTTGGGATATTTCTCCCATTCTTCTCTGCAGATCCTCTCGAGCTCTGTAAGGTTAGATGGGGAGCGTCGCTGCACAGCTATTTTCAGGTCTTTCCAGAGATGTTCAATGGGGTTCAAGTCTGGGCTCTGGCTGGGCCACTCAAGGACATTCACAGACTTGTCCCGAAGCCACTCCTTCGTTGTCTTGGCTGTGTGCTTAGGGTCGTTGTCGTGTTGAAAGGTAAACCTTCGCCCCAGTCTGAGGTCCTGAGCACTCTGGAGCAGGTTTTCATCAAGGATCTCTCTGTACTTTGCTCCATTCATCTTTCCCTTGATCCTGACTAGTCTCCCAGTTCCTGCCGCTGAAAAACATCCCCACAGCATGATGCTGCCACTACCATGCTTCACTGTAGGGATGGTATTAGCAAGGTGATGAGAGGTGCCTGGTTTCCTCCAGACGTGACGTTTGGCATTCAGGCCAAAGAGTTCAATCTTGGTTTCATCAGACCAGAGAATCTTGTTTCTCATGGTCTGAGAGTCCTTTAGGTGCTTTCTGGCAAACTCCAAGCGGGCAGTCATGTGCCTTTTACTGAGCAGAGGCTTCCGTCTGGCCACTCTACCATAAAGGCCTGACTGGTGGAGTGCTGCAGAGATGGTTGTCCTTCTGGAAGGTTCTCTCATCTCCACAGAGGAAATCTGGAGCTCTGTCAGAGCGACCATCGGGTTCTTGGTCACCTCCCTGACCAAGGCCCTTCTCCCCCGATTGCTAAGTTTGGCTGGGCGGCCAGCTCTAGGAAGAGTCCTGGTGGATCCAAACTTCTTCCATTTACGAATGATGGAGACCACTGTGCTCTTCGGGACCTTCAAAGCTGTAGACATGTTTTTGTACCCTTCCCCAGATCTGTGCCTCGATACAATCCTGTCTCGGAGGTCCACAGACAATTCCTTTGACTTCATGGCTTGGTTTCTGCTCTGACATGCACTGTCAACAGTGGGACCTTATATAGACAGGTGTGTGCCTTTCCAAATCATGTCCGATCCATTGAATTTACTATAGGTGGACTCCAATCAAGATGTAGAAACATCTCAAGGATGATCAGTGGAAACAGGATGAACCTGAGCTCAATTTTTTGAGTGTCATAGCAAAGGGTGTGAATACTTATGTACATGCAATATTTCAGTTTTTTATTTTTAATAAATTTGCAAAAATGTCTACAAAACCTTTTTCACTTTGTCGTTATGGGGTATTGTGTGTAGATTGATGAGAGAAAAAAAGGAATTTAATCCATTTTGGAATAAGGCTGTAACATAACAAAATGTGGGGAAAGTGAAGGGCTGTGAATACTTCCCGGATGCACTGTATAAAAAGCTGCGAAGGCCCCATACCGTGACAAGGCGTTTTAAGGTAGCCTTTAAATAGACCTGCTCTACACTGGACAGCGGCAGTGTAGTACCTGTAGCTGGCGGATGAGCCAAACCGTCTGGCCAATGGTAGCTCAGGACAACAGGAGGCATGCTGGGAACTCTAGTATCTGGTCTCCTGTACTGCGGGCAGAAGGCAATAGTAAACCACTGTCTATTTTTACCGAAAACCCAAAATATGCTTAACAACACAAAAGCAATGGCAGACAGTTCCTGAGCATGTTTTTCAGCGGCCAGCATCATAGCTGATGACGCCGAAAGAAGAGGAAGAAGCCTGTTTCTATGGCCAGGCTGTGAGCACTCAGTCTGTACTGTGTTAACATGTGTCTGTGTAACATTCACTAAGGTTTCCATAAATGAATTGTATCCCTGACCTCCTCTCCCCTTTGGGGGTTAGGGATAGTGTTGAGCAACATATCACGATAATCATCTAGCATTTTTCACAATATTGATAGATATCGCAGTTCCTGCTTACATAAGCAAAAATTCTATGTTTAAGACTCCAACTGAGTTTCATCGCATTTAATTGTTTGGTAATTTATATTATAAAATCAAAACTAGTTCTCAATTAATACTCCCTCAAATATTTCAGACCTTATTTCATCAGAAATAACTAATATTTTAGACAACAATATTTTAGCCGGGCACGGTGGTGTGCACCTGATATCCAAGTCACTGGGAGGCTGAGGCTGGTGGATCGATTGAGCTCTGGACTGCAGCAGACTGTTCCTATTGGCTGTCCGCACTAAGTTCAGTATCAATATGTTGCTCCAGGAGGAGCCCGGGACCACCAGGTCATCTAAAGAGTGAAGAAAAAGCGTCAGCTAAATGACTGTAATGCAATGTGTGTGTGATTTTGTGTTTCAATAGGTGAGGTACTTTTGTTTCTGTTGAGTTATATTTTGGTTGACTCTGATAGTCCTGGTGCCAGACTGGTCCTGAGGCAGAACACTGCTTGGACTGGAACGGAGTGTCAGGACCAGCTGAGTGAGGTGACCTTTGTCTTTGCTCATCTTTTGGCTCTGCAGGGCTTTGTGTCGGGAGCAGTGGGGGTCACTTTCTTTTAAATGAAGCCAATATTTAATTGATCGTTTTTGGATTTTCAACAATAATGGAAATATGCCCAATTCAGCTGTGCAGGCATTATGAGTTGTTGTCCTGTGCACCTGCAGGATGCTTTTACAAAATTCAGTGTGTGCATTTTCAGTTGGATGTTTTTCCCATCGTTCAAAGTTTAGGTTTGTTTGTGGGCCCCACACTTTGCTTCCACAGAGCAGAATGGGTTCTGTAATTTATTGAAGTTATTTGAACCAAATTAAAATTGGAATATGAATGTGAATTTGTCTTTTGATTGCATAAAATTCCCTGTGTGCTTTCTCTCTCAGTTCATCGACTGCTGGGTTGAAATTTCCAGTGGAACTTATTTTCAAGCCTAAATAATTATATTCCAGTTTTCTATTGGCTGTGTTCCAATTGTAAAGTGATATTTGTTTCTTCTCTTTTTTGAAATATCATTGTTTTGGTCTTTTGGATGTTAGTTGCCAGGGTCCAGGTCTGACAGTAACATTCAAGTATGTTCAAACTCTGTTGAAGTCCATCTTTTGTTGGACTTAACAGTATTAAATCATCTGTGTAAAGCAGGAATTTGATCTCAAGAGTTGTGAAGTGTAAGACCAGGTGCTGTGGACTGTTCCAACATGGTGGCCAATTCATTAATATAAATGTTGAACAGGGCAGGTGATAAACAGCAGCCTTGTCTCACCCCACATTTTTGAGAGATAAACGAGGTTCTCTTGTGTCCAGTCTTGATGCTGCACATGTTGTTTGTATGCATGGATTTTATTAAATGGTATGTTTTACCCCCTATGCCACTTTGAAGTAGTTTGTAAAATAAACCAGTGCCATATTGAATCAAATGTTTTTTTGTTTTTTGTTTTTAAGTCAATGAAACATGCAAATATTTTTTTCTTATTTTGATAAACATATTTGTCGACCAGAGTGTGTAGGGGGTAAATATGGTCTGATGTGTAATAATTTGGTATGAATCCAATTTGACTTTTGCTCAGGACATTGTGTTTCGTAAGGAAGTGTATGAGCCGAGAATTTAGAATGTTGCAGAAAACGTTCCCCAGATTACTGTTCACACAAATGCCTCTGTAATTATCAGGGTCAGATTTATCTCTGTTTTTAAAAATAGGCCTCGTGAGACCACGATTCCAGCTGTCTGGGAAGTATCCTACATTCAAGACCAAACTGAATAATTTGAATATGGCCACCCTGCATTTTTTACTTGTGTATTTAAGCATCTTGTCTAGGACGCCGTCAAGCCCACTTGCCTTTTTTTTTTTGCTTTAGGTTGCTTAATTTTTTTCCCAGTTCTTGCTCAGTAATCAGTAGGTCCAAGGCGTTCTGGGAGTCTTTGATGGCCAATTCTAATTTATTTAACTTCTCGGTTATATGCGTTTGTTCTGAATCAGAATTGATGAGCTTGTTTCTATATAGTTTTTTGAAGTGATTGATTCAAATGTCTCCATTTTGTATAACTGGATCATCAGGTTTAGTTTTGTTTAGGTTTTTCCATTTTTCCTAGAATCTGTTTGTGTTTATGGACTCCATGGACTCAATTATTGTCAGTTGTTTTTGTATGTGTTGAACCTTTTTGATCTTGAGTGTAAGTTTGTATTGTTTGAGCATGTCACAGTAAAGAAGGCCTATGTTTGC
>NC_079213.1:1763120-1783120 GCF_029633865.1 Lampris incognitus | reverse complement strand
CAAATAAACTACTATGAGACAGGATGGAGGACATGTTAACTAGTCAAATAAACTACTATGAGACAGGATGGAGGACATGTTAACTAGTCAAATAAACTACTATGAGGCAGGATGGAGGACATGTTAACTAGTCAAATAAACTACTATGAGAAAGGATGGAGGACATGTTAACTAGTCAAATAAATTACTATGAGACAGAATGGTGAACATGTTAACTAGTCAAATAAACTACCATGAGAAAGGATGGAGGTAACATGTCCTCCATCCTGTTTCATAGTAATTTATTTGACTAGTTAACACATCCTCCATCCTGTCTAATCGTAGTTTATTTGACTAGTTAACATGTTCATCATCCTGTTTCATAGTAGTTAATTTCACTAGTTAACATGTTCACCATCCTGTCTCATAATAGTTAATTTGACTAGTTAACATGTCCTTCATCCTGTCTAATTGTAGTGTATTTGACTAGTTAACACGTCCTCCGTCCTGTCTCATAGTAGTTAATTTGACTAGTTAACATGTACTTCATCCTGTCTCATAATAGTTTATTTAACTAGTTAACATGTCCTCCATCCTGTCTCATTGTAGTTTATTTGACTAGTTAACATGTCCTCCATCCTGTCTCATAGTAGTTAATTTGACTAGTTAACATGTCCTTCATCTTGTCTCATAGTAGTTTATTTGACTAGTTAACATGTCCCATGGTAGTTTATTTGACTAGTTAAAATGGCCTTCATCCTGTCTCATAGTATTTTATTTAACTAGTTAACATGTCCTTCATCCTGTCTCATAGTAGTTTGTTTGACTAGTTAACATGGCCTTCATCCTGTCTCATAATAGTTTATTTGACTAGTTAACATGTCCTCCGTCCTGTCTCATAGTGGTTTATTTGACTAGTTAACATGTCCTCCATCCTGTCTAATTGTAGTTTAGTTGACTAGTTACCATATCCTTCACCCTGTCTCTTAGTAGTTTATTTGACTAGTTAATGTGTCCTCCGTCCTGTCTCATAATAGTTTATTTGACTAGTTAACATGTCCCCCATCCTGTCTCATAGTAGTTTATTTGACTAGTTAACATGTCCCTCATCCTGTCTCATAGTAGTTTATTTGACTAGTTAACATGTCCCTCATCCTGTCTCATAGTAGTTTATTTGACTAGTTAACATGTCCTCCATCCTGTCTCATAGTATTTTATTTGACTTGTTAACATGTACTTCATCCTGTCTCATAATAGTTTATTTGACTAGTTAACATGTCCTCCATCCTGTCTAATCATAGTTTATTTGACTGGTTAACATGTCCTTCATCCTGTCTAATCGTAGTTTATTTGACTAGTAAACATATCCTTCATCCTGTCTCATAGTAGTTTATTTGACTAGTTAACATGTCCTCCGTCCTGTCTCATAGTAGTTTATTTGACTAGTTAAAATGTCCTCCATCCTGTCTCATAGTAGTTTATTTGACTAGTTAACATGTCCTTCATCCTGTCTCATAGTAGTTTTTTTGACTGGGTAACATGTCCTCCATCCTGTCTCATAGTAGTTTTTTGACTAGTTAACATGTCCTTCATCCTGTCTCATAGTAGTTTATTTGACTAGTTAACATGTCCTCCGTCCTGTCTCATAG
Organism: Lampris incognitus; assembly: GCF_029633865.1. Taxonomy (NCBI): domain Eukaryota; kingdom Metazoa; phylum Chordata; class Actinopteri; order Lampriformes; family Lampridae; genus Lampris; species Lampris incognitus. The sequence continues at coordinate 1,781,492 of NC_079213.1, read as the reverse complement.
TAGTTTATTTGACTAGTTAAAATGTCCTCCGTCCTGTCTCATAGTAGTTTATTTGACTAGTTAACATGTCCTCCATCCTGGCTTATCGTTGTTTAGTTGACTAGTTAACATGTCCCTCATCCTGTCTCATAGTAGTTTATTTGACTAGTTAACATGTCCTCCGTCCTGTCTCATAGTCGTTTATTTGACTAGTTAACATGTCCTCCATCCTGTCTAATTGTAGTTTAGTTGACTAGTTAGCATGTCCTCCATCCTGTCTCATAGTAGTTTTTTTGACTAGGTAACATGTCCTCCGTCCTGTCTCATAGTAGTTTATTTGACTAGTTACCATATCCTTCACCCTATCTCTTAGTAGTTTATTTGACTAGTTAATGTGTCCTCCATCCTGTCTCATAATAGTTTATTTGACTAGTTAACATGTCCTCCATCCTGTGTCATCGTAGTTTATTTGACTAGTTAATGTGTCTTCCATCCTGTCTCATAGTAGTTTAGTCGCTCGTCATCTGTGATTTTTTCAGGCCAATCTGAAGAGGTTTATGGAACACGTGCATCAGAAGAACGTGGAGAAGGTTTCTAGATGGTTGGAAAAAGGCTTGGATCCAAACTTCCATGACTCGGAGACTGGAGGTGAGCAGTTTCGTTCATCCATTTATCCATTCACCCAATCATTTGGTGGTTGCCATGCAGTTATCCCAGCCGGCATCCTGGGGAGCTCTTCAGTCCATTACAGAACTCCATGCATACAACAGCGTTTTTATTATGTACATGTCAGTCTAGAAACTCCATTTATATGCATACAGTCCATACACTTTGCACATGTATATATATGTACATGTATATACAGTTCACATACACTATGTATATGTTCACAGTCCAGTGTATTTCAACATTACCATTGTGTGTCTGCTGGCTGTTCTGTGTATGGAAGTTTTGCTTTTTTCTTCGCTTTCAGCTGGTTTTTATATTGTGAAAAGATTTGATTTGTTTCAGAGTAAGAGCAAACACACCAGCAGCACTACTGAGTCACAAGGAAAACCAGACATACACCCGTCCGTCTATCAGTCTGTCTGTCTGTCCCTCTGCTTGTCTGTCTGTCTTCTTGTCTGTCTGTCTGTGTGGCTGTCTGTCTGTCTGTGTATCTGCCTTTTGGGCAGCACGGTGGTCCAGTGGTTAGCAGTGTTGCCTCACAGCAAGAAGCTCCTAGGTTCGAACCCCAGGCCGCCCCAGGTCCTTTCTGTGTGGAATTTGCATGTTCTCCCTGTATCTGTGTGGGTTCCTCCCACCATCAAAAAGACATGCATGTTAGGGTTAATACTCCTGACTGTGCCCCTGAGCAAGGCAATGGAAAGAAGAACTGGAGTTGGTCCCCGGGTGCTGCAGCTGCCACTGCTCCTATACAATAGGATGGTTACATGCGCTTATACAATAGGACAGTTACATGCTCCTATACAATAGGGCGATTACATGCTCCTATACAATAGGATGGTTACATGCTCCTATACAATAGGACAGTTACATGCTCCTATACAATAGGACAGTTACATGCTCCTATACAATACGATGGGTTACGTGCTGCTCTACAGTATGGTGGTTACATGCTCCTATACAATAGGATGGTTAAATGCGCTTATACAATAGGACAGTTACATGCTCCTATACAATAGGGCGGTTACATGCTCCTATACAATAGGATGGTTACATGCTCCTATACAATAGGACAGTTACATGCTCCTATACAATAGGATGGTTGCATGCTCCTATACAATAGGACAGTTACATGCTCCTATACAATAGGACAGTTACATGCTCCTATACAATAGGACAGTTACATGCTCCTATACAATAGGGTGGTTACATGCTCCTATACAATAGGATGGTTACATGCTCCTATACAATAGGATAGCCTGTGGGAGTGGGAGTGGAAGTGGGGGTGGGAGTCAAGCACGTCAAGCACGGACTGCTCTTTTTAGATCCGGTCAGTCATCTGTATTTTGTGTACCTAGTATAGACTATGTGTTTCCTTCACATTCCTGTCCTTTCCTCTTCCCGGGGCTGGCATAGACGTTGGGTCACTCCTAGGTGCTGTGACCCTACCAGTCTCATCTATCCCACTCTCTCCACTCACATTGAGCAGGTGGTGACGGGAGGGCTCTGGAATTGCCAGTCTGCGTTGCTGAAAGCTGAGTTTATCTCAGGCTACGCATCCTTGCTCTCCCTCAACTTTCTTGCTCTAACTGAGACCTGGATCATGCCAGAAAACGCTACCACACCCGCAGCTCTGTCAGATGTGTACTTTTTCTCACACTCCCAGAGCTGGGAGGCGGGGTGGTGGTACTGGCCTGCTGATCTCCCTGAAATGGAAATACTCTCTTGTTTCCATTCCACAATTTTCTCCGCCCTCTTTTGAATTTCATGCTGTTACTGTCTCTTATCCAGTCAAACGCACCATTGTGGTTGTGTACCATCCACCAGGCCCCCGTGGTGAGTCTCTGGAGGAGCTTGACACACTTGTCTCACACTTCCCTCTTGATGACTCTGCACTTATCCTTCTCAGTGACTTCAACATCCACACTGACAAGCTAGATCCTCTTCTCTCTTTCCTCTCCTCCTTTGACCTTCACCTCTCACCCTCTCCTCCTACCCACAAGGCTGCCAACTAGCTGGACCTTATCTTTACTAGACACTGTCCTATTTCAAATCTCTCTGTTACTCCCCTCAGCTCTCTGACCACTATTTCATGTCCTACTCTCTCTCCCTCTCTTCACCCCCCTCAGCCCCTTCCCCTACGCACTTGGTTTCCACCCGTAGACACCTCCGCTCTCTCTCCACCACTGATCTTTCTTCCTCTGTTACCTCTATCCTCCCTACACCTGAATCTTTCTCTCTCCTACCCACTGACACTGCTACTGATCTTCTTCTCTCTACCCTCTCCTCTTCTCTGGACAATCTCTGTCCCCTCACCTCCAGGCCTGCACGCCCAACACCACCTGCGTCTTGGCTGACCGACTCAGTATGTACTGACAGACGGAGCCTAAGAGTGGCAGAGCGCAAACGGAGAAAAGGCAAACTCCCAGAGGACCTTCTCAACTTCCAGTCTCTTCTTTCCACTTTCTCCTCCTCCCTTTCTGCTGCTAAGGCTGCCTTCTATCACTCCAAAAGCCTATCCTCTGCCTCTAATCCTAAGGAACTCTGTGAAACCTTCTCTATACTTCTTCAACCCCCACCTCCTTCTCCTACTTCCTCCCTTCTCCCTGATGACTTCGCTAACTTCTTTGACAAGAAGGTAAACGACATCCGATCCTCCTTTTCTCACCACCCGGTTAGTGATGCTTGCACTAAACCTCATCACATCCAGTCGCCCCACCACATGCTCCCTTGACCCGGCCCCCTCCCCTCTTCTTCAGTCTATAGCACCTGAACTCCTTCCCTATCTAACCAACCTCATCAACACCTCCCTGCAGGCAGGATGCTTTCCATCTGCCTTCAAGACTGCTAGAGTCACCCCCCTTCTCAAGAAACCATCACTTAACCCCTCTGATGTCAAAAACTACAGACCAGTTTCCCTTCTACCCTTTCTATCCACAACTTTCGAACGTGCTGTCTTTAACCAACTTTCTTTGTACCTCCACCAGAACAACCTCCTGGACCCCAACCAGTCTGGGTTCAGGGTGGGTCACTTGACAGAGATGGCCCTCCTTGCAGTGACAGAATCGCTGCACTCTGTGAGAGCAAACTCTCTCTCCTCTGTCCTGATACTCCTGGACCTGTCAGCTGCGTTTGACACAGTGAACCACCAGATCCTCCTCTCTACCCTCGAGGGGCTGGGTGTCACAGGCTCTGCACTCTCAATGTTTGCAACCTACTTGACGGGTCGCTCCTACCAGGTGACATGGAGGGGATCTGTGTCGGAGCCTCGCAGACTGACTACCGGCATTCCACAGGGTTCGGTTCTGGGTCCTCTCCTTTTCACCCTGTACACAACATCCCTGGGATCTGTTATTCGCTCGCATGACTTCTCTTACCATTGTTATGCCGATGACACCCAGCTGATCTTGTCCTTCCCTCCCTCTGACACACAAGTAGAGACACGCATTGCTGGGTGCTTGACTGACATCTCGGAGTGGATGGCGACACACCACCTGAAGCTCAATCTGGACAAGACAGAGCTGATGTTCCTCCCGAGGAAATGTTGCCCACACCGAGACCTGGCCATCACCATTGACAACACTGTGGTGACGCCAAATCGGACTGTGAGGAATCTGCGTGTGTTCCTGGACGACCAACTGTTGTTTGCTGAAAACGTTGCATCGGTCGCTCGCTCCTGCAGATTTCTCCTCTATAACATCAGGAGGATTCGCCCATTCCTCACCAACGAGATGGCACAGGTTCTCATCCAGGCTCTGGTCATCTCCCGGCTGGACTACGGCAACTTCCTCCTTGCTGGTGCCCCGGCGTCGGCCATCAGACCTCTGGAGCTTGTTCAGAAAGCTGCAGCTCGTCTGGTGTTCAACCGCCCTAAGTTCTCCCACACAACTCCCCTTCTCATGTCCCTACACTGGCTCCCAGTAGCTGCTCACATCCAGTTTAAGACTCTGGTGCTAGCCTACAGGGCAGTGAAAGGAACAGCTCCTTCCTATCTCCAGGCCATGGTCAAGCCCTACGCCCCCGCCCGACCACTTTGTTCTGCTGCCTCGGGACGCCTGGTTGCCCCATCGCTCAGAGGCCCCTGCTGCTGATCGACCCGGTCACGGCTCTTTTCTGTCCTGGCCCCACAGTGGTGGAATGAACTCCCCACTGATGTCAGGACAGCGGAGTCGCTGCCCATCTTTCGGTGCAGGTTGAAAACTCACCTCTTCCAGAACTACTACCCTGTCACTTGTTCTTAGTTCTTATTGTATTCACTCATAAAAAAAATCTCTTTCTTGCACTTTTACTTTAGCACTGGTTTTGCTCTTAGATGCTTGTTTAGAGAGAAGATGCACTTATGACCTCTGATGACTAGTAGTTCTCCTGATCTCCTACATTAAATGATGCACTTATTGTACGTCGCTTTTGATAAAAACGTCGGCTAAATGACTGTAATGTCATGTAATGTCATGTCATGTAATGATTACATGCTCCTATACAATATGGGGGTTACATGCTCCTATACAACAGGGTGGTTACATGCTCCTATACAATAGGATGGTTACATGCACCTATACAATAGGATGGTTACATGCTCCTATACAATAGGATGGTTACATGCCCCTATACAATATGGTGGTTACATGCTCCTATACAATATGGTGGTTACATGCTCCTATACAATAGGGTGGTTACATGCACCTATACAATAGGATGGTTACATGCTCCTATACAATAGGATGGTTACATGCTCCTATACAATAGGGTGGTTACATGCTCCTATACAACAGGGTGGTTACATGCTCCTATACAATAGGGTGGTTACATGCACCTATACAATAGGATGGTTACATGCTCCTATACAATAGGATGGTTACATGCTGCTATACAATAGGGTGGTTACATGCTGCCATACAATAGGATGGTTACATGCTGCTATACAATAGGGTGGTTACATGCTGCCATACAATAGGGTGGTTACATGCTGCTATACAATAGGATGGTTACATGCTCCTATACAATATGATGGGTACATCCTCCTATATAATAGGACAAGAAGAACCCCGCTACAATGTAGCGGTTTGGTTATCCACCCGTCTAAATCTCCCTCCTCTTCATCCTGCCAGCTAACCGCCTTCCCCCTGCACCTAAACCCCCCCGCACTCCAACTCCCTCCCCCCAAATGCTCAGAATCATCTGAAATGCCGAGAAAAGTGGTTTTTAGCCATTTTTAGAACATGCATATTTTGAATAATTATTATAATTATTTGAATTTTCTGCTATTTTTCTGGTCCTCTCTGGAACAATACCTACCACCTCCAAAAAAAAATTAGGATCATAAGTGCATTTTTGCAAAAATGCATATTTTGCATAATGCCAAAACATTTCTAAGTCCCAGAAATTTTTTTTTATATAGGTGAAAAAATCAAAGATGCTCAGAATCATCTGAAATGCCGAGAAAATTGGTTTTTAGCCATTTTTAGAAAAATGCATATTTTGCATTTTTATGCATAATTATGCATAATTTTAATTTTCTGGGATTTTTCCCTTACTCTCTGGAACAATACCTACCACCTCCAAAAAGAATTAGGATCATAAATGCTTTAGATTTCGGTCCCGCTATCTAGACTAACTAACTAACTAACACACACACGCACACACACTAACACCACACACACACACATTACGAAAATATGGGAGTTGATGGTTACATGTTCCTATGCAATAGGATGGTTACATGCTCCTATACAATAGGATGAGTACATCTTCCTATACAATAGGATGGTTACATGTTCCTATACAATACGATGGTTACATGCACCTGTACAATAGGATGGGTACATGTTCCTATACAATAGGATGGGTACATGTTCCTATACAATAGGATGAGTACATGTTCCTATACAATACGATGGTTACATGCACCTGTACAATAGGATGGGTACATGCTGCTATACAATAGGATGGTTACATGTTCCTATGCAATAGGATGGTTACATGCACCTATACAATAGGATGAGTACATGTTCCTATACAATAGGATGGGTACATGTTCCTATACAATACGATGGTTACATGCACCTGTACAATAGGATGGGTACATGTTCCTATACAATAGGATGGGTACATGTTCCTATACAATAGGATGAGTACATGTTCCTATACAATACGATGGTTACATGCACCTGTACAATAGGATGGGTACATGCTGCTATACAATAGGATGGTTACATGCTCCTATACAATAGGATGAGTACATGTTCCTATACAATAGGATGGGTACATGTTCCTATACAATACGATGGGTACATGTTCCTATACAATAGGATGGGTACATGCTCCTATTCAATACGATGGTTACATGCACTTGTACAATAGGATGGGTACATGCTGCTATACAATAGGATGATTACATGTTCCTATACAAAAGGATGGTTACATGCTGCTATACAATAGGATGGTTACATGCTGCTATATAATAGGATGGTTACATGCTCCTATACAATAGGATGGTTACATGTTCCTATACAATAGGATGGTTACATGCTGCTATATAATAGGATGGTTACATGCTACTATACAATAGGATGGGTACATGTTCCTATACAATACGATGGGTACATGTTCCTATACAATAGGATGGGTACATGCTCCTATTCAATACGATGGTTACATGTTCCTATACAATAGGATGGTTACATGCTGCTATATAATAGGATGGTTACATGCTCCTATACAATAGGATGATTACATGTTCCTATACAATAGGATGGTTACATGCTCCTATACAATAGGATGGTTACATGTTCCTATACAATAGGATGGTTACATGCTGCTATATAATAGGATGGTTACATGCTCCTATACAATAGGATGATTACATGTTCCTATACAATAGGATGGTTACATGCTCCTATACAATAGGATGATTACATGTTCCTATACAATAGGATGGTTACATGCTCCTTTACAATAGGATGGTTACATGCTCCTATACAATAGGATGGTTACATGTTCCTATACAATAGGATGGTTACATGTTCCTATACAATAGGATGGTTACATGCTCCTTTACAATAGGATGGTTACATGCTCCTATATAATAGGATGGTTACATGCTCCTATACAATAGGATGGTTACATGCTCCTATATAATAGGATGGTTACATGCTCCTATACAATAGGATGGTTACATGTTCCTATACAATAGGATGGTTACATGTTCCTATACAATAGGATGGTTACATGCAGAGAACACAGTCACTGTAACTTAACTGTATGATGACAACATAAAGTAGCTTTCTTCTTCTGTTCTTCTTTCTTTCTATTTGTCTGTCTGTTTGTGTGTGTGTGTGGGTCTGTGTGTGTGTGTGTGTGTGTGTGTGTGTGTGTGTGTCTGTTCACGTGTGTGTGCGTGCCTGGCTTTGTGTGTGTGTGTTCTTGTAGAGTGTCCTCTGACTCTGGCAGTTCAGTTGGAGGACAGTTGTGAGTTGATTAAAGTTCTTCGTAGCGGTGGAGTTCATCTGGACTTCAGGACCAGAGACGGCATCACGGCTCTACACCGAGCAGTGTTGTGTAGGAACGCCCCCGCCCTCACCGTAAATATTTTGCCTTATATATTCTGTACTACAGTAAATATACTGCCTTATATATCATGTACTACAGTAAATATACTGCTTTATATATCATGTACTACAGTAAATATACTACCATGCTGCCTTATATATCATATACTAAGTCTTACTTTATATCTGATATGCTACCACAATACTTAGCATCTGATAATACATGTATATGTTATATCTACATGTATCTGATATTACGTGTATATGTTATATCTACATGTATCTGAAAATACATGCATATATCATATCTATATGTATCTTATAATACATGTATGTGTCATATCTACATGTGTCTGATATTACGTGTATATGTTATATCTACATGTATCTCAAAATACATGTATATATCATATCTACTACATGTATCTGATATTACATGTATATGTTATATCTACATGTACCTGATAATACTTGTATTTATTTGTTTGTTTGTTTATTTATTTGAATAGGAACAGTGCATATTAATGAACATTGGTATGGCAGATGCACATGTAAACATCCCGGATTGTAGCAATACTGCTAATTTATATCCTAGTTCCTAGGCAGGTCAAAACAAAATATAAAAATAGATGTGGTACACCACAACACAATACAATAACACTAAAATACACCACAATACAATTCAATATATCATATCTACATGTACCTGATGTTACATATATCTACATGTATCTGATAGTACATGTATATGTTATATATACATGTATCTGATATTACATGTATATGTTATATCTACATGCATCTGATAATACTCACTCGACAGAATAGCTGCACACTGCGAGAGCAAACTCTCTCTCCTCTGTCCTGATACTCCTGGACCTGTCAGCTGCGTTTGACACAGTGAACCACCAGATCCTCCTCTCTACCCTCGAGGGGCTGGGTGTCACAGGTTCTGCACTCTCAATGTTTGCATCCTACTTGACGGGTCGCTCCTACCAGGTGACAACATGGAGGGGACCTGTGTCAGAGCCTTGCAGACTGACTACAGGCGTTCCACAAGGTTCGGTTCTGGGTCCTCTCCTTTTCTCCCTGTACACAACATCCCTGGGTTCTTTTATTCGCTCGCATGACTTCTCTTACCATTGTTATGCCGATGATACCCAGCTGATCTTGTCCTTCCTCCCTCTGACACACAAGTAGAGACACGCATTGCTGCGTGCTTGACTGACATTTCAGAGTGGATGGTGACACACCATCTGAAGCTCAATTTGGACAAGACAGAGCTGATGTTCCTCCCAGGGAAATGTTGCCCGCACCAAGAGCCGGCCATCGCCATTGACAACACCATAGTGACGCCAACTCGGACTGCGTGAAATCTGGGTGTGATCCTGGACGACCAACTGTCATTTGATGCAAACGTTGCATCGGTTGCTCACTCCTGCAGATTTCTCCTCTATAACATCAGGAGGATTCGCCCATTCCCCACCGACGAGGCAGCACAGGTGCTCATCCAGGCTCTGGTCATCTCCCAGCTGGACTACGGCAACTCCCTCCTTGCTGGTGCCCCAGCGTCGGCCATCAGACCTCTGGAGCTTGTTCAAAAAACTACAGCTTTTTTGGTGTTCAACCGCCCTAAGTTCTCCCACACAACTCCCCTTCACATGTCCCTACAATGGCTCCCGGTAGCTGCTTGCATCCAGTTTAAGACTCTGGTGCTAGCCTACAGGGCAGTGAAAGGAACAGCTCCTTCCTATCTCCAGGCCATGGTCAAGCCCTACACCCCCGCCCAACCACTTTGCTCTGCTGCCTTGGGACGCCTGATTGCCTCGTCACTCAGAGGCCCCTGCTGCCGATCGACCCGGTCACAGGTCTTTTCTGTCCTGGCCCCACAGCGGTGGAATTAACTCCCCACTGATGTCAGGACAGCATAGTCGCTGCCCATCTTTTGGCGCAGGTTGAAAACTCACCTCTTCAAGAACTACTACCCTGTTACTTGTTCTTTGCACTTATTGTATTCACTCATTTAAAAAAAACATCTCTTTCTTGCACTTTTACTTTAGCACTGGTTTTGCTCTTAGATGCTTGTTTAGAGAGAAGATGCACTTATGACCTCTGATGACTAGTAGTTCTCCTGATCTCCTACATTAAATGATGCACTTATTGTACGTCGCTTTGGATAAAAGCGTTGGCTAAATGACTAATGTAAAAAAAATAATAAATGTATTCATTATCAAATAAAATCAAATCAAATCAATTTTATTTGTATAGCCCAATATCACAAATTACAAATTTGCCTCAGTGGGCTTAACAGCAACACAACATCCTGTCCTTAGACCCTCTCATCGGATAAGGAAAAACTCCCTAAAAAAAACCTTTAACAGGGAGAAAAAATAGGAAGAAACCTCAGGGAGAGCAACAGAGGAGGGATCTCTCTCCCAAGACGGACAGCGTGCAATGGATGTTGTGTTCACACAATTTACATAATACAACATTGAAAGAGGATAACAGAATTATAATGGACATACCATTTATGAAGAACATGATGCACAGGATGCCAAGCAGTGTCCACGTGCCAACGGAGCAGTCCAGGACCCAAGCCACGCGACCAGCATCATCATGTAATAAGAAAAACTTAGGTGAGGAGAGGAAGGGCAGGCAGCATCCAAATGGCGACCACCATCACCACGGAGACCTGGGAGGAGAACCGACTGTCCATGCATGCAAGAGAGACTCACATGACACCATTCAAACACAGAGAAAGAGAAAGGAGAAGACATCATTCAGAGAGAGAGAAAAGACATGTTAGAGAAGAGAACAGTTTGCAATAGTCATTAGCCATAATCAATTAAGTCATCAATTCGTCATAATCTATACTCTGTAATCTCATCGGCAGAAAAGTGGTTGGTAAATTTATTGAGACAGAAAACCGACCCGCCATCCAGTACAGGTTGTGAAGCACTCAACTTAAAGGCAACTAGTTGTAATCTAAGGCAAAAAGATGAGTTTTAAGTTTGGATTTAAAGGACTCAACAGACTCTGATTGTCTGATGGCAGGAGGCAGGTTATTCCACAAAAATGGAGGCCGATAGGAAAAGGCCCTGCTGCCACCAGCTGACTTCTTTTTAACTTGGGGTACACACAGGAGCCCTGTATTTTGAGAACGAAGAGCTCGAGATGGCATGTAAGGTTTAAGGAGATCAGACAGGTAGGATGGGGCAAGCCCATTTAGGATTTTATAAGTCAGCAGAAGCACCTTGAATTCTGATCTAACATGGATAGGAAGCCAATGAAGGGAGGCAAGAATTGGTGTAATATGGTTAAATTTCCTAGTTTTAATTAGGATTCTACATGTATCTGATAATACATGTATATATTATATATACATGTATCTGATATTACATGTATGTATTATATCTACAAGTATCTGATAATACATGTATATATCATATATACATGTATCTGATATTACATGTATGTATTATATCTACAAGTATCTGATAATACATGTATATATCATATATACATGTACCTGCTAATACATGTGTCGCAGCCGTTAATTTGGTTTTTGGTAAATGCTTTTGCACTCTTGTTTATTCCTGCACATGTGTCATATATGAATGTGTTTACTACTGTGTGTTGTATATTATTATTTTGTTATGGATTACGTTTTCTGGTGTGATAGAAGCTGGGCGTGCACCTCTGCACACGGCCCCTGCTGGTTATGGGAGGGGGTGTTACGGCCCTAGTGCCTTGTGTATGTGTGTAAATTTGCCTCTCCAGGTAATGCCTCTCCTCATGTGGAGCTGCTGGTTAAACCCAGGTGATTCCAATCCCTCGTCAGCTGGGTATATTACTTGGAGAGAGACGCCCAGCAGGGGGCGCCATGGTTGGTAGCCAGAGGGTTTGGACACTGAATGTCGGGTGACCGAAGCGGCGGTTGCAAAAAGTCTTTTGACCGCTATCGCTATTTAAGTTTGTTTCATGCCATAAGTGGTCTTTTCGTTTCTTTATTTTGTTAACTTAGAAACAAGTTTGGAACTTTTTGGGTTTGTTTATTTCCTTGGAAGTGAGTCAAAGCTGACCCCGTCTTCGGAGCCCGCGGCTTTTCTATAAATTTATTTCTGATTTCTCCCTTTTTCTCCCAATTTAGGGCCAATCAATCCCTATTTTAGTTCAAGCACCCACCCTCGTACTGCATGCGTTCGCCAACTGCATCTCTCCGGCCGGCAGTCTCGAAGGAGTCGCCTCGCCACTTCCGTGACAAGGCGACTCCAGGCCGAACCCCTGCTTTTTACCACACACACACACAGCCGAACACACACCTGATCCCACGGGTCCTACTAATCGCCCCAGTACTTTGGGGTACTTTGGGGTGATTAGTAGGACCTGATATCACTAATCGACCAGCAGAGTCTTTGCTGAGGAACTTGATTAGGAGACACAGATGTGGAACTGCTTGGTTGAACAAAAACCTGCACCCACACTGACCCCTTCTGGATAAGACTGCCCACCCCTGGTAACTGATTCTGGTCTAACTGTGGACTTGTCATGTAGACTCTGCTGGATCTGGGAGCGTCTCCAGACTATAAGGACAGCAGAGGACTGACGCCTCTCTACCACTCCGCCATGGTGGGCGGCGCCCCCTACTGCTGTGAGCTTTTACTGCAGGACCACGCCACAATCGGTAGGTGTGTGTGGATGAGGGTGTGATAAGAGCTGAGTATGTGTGGTGGTGGTGGTTGCTGTGTGGTGGTGGTGCTTTGTGGTGGTGGTGGTTGCTGTGTGGTGGTGGTGCTTTGTGGTGGTGGTGGTTGCTGTGTGGTGGTGGTGCTGTGTGGAGGAAGTTGCTGTGTAGTGGTTGCTGTGTGGTGGTGGTGCTGTATGGTGGTGGTTGCTGTGTGGTGGAGGTGCTGTGTGGTGGAGGTTACTGTGTGGTGGTGGTGCTGGTGCTGTGTGGTGGAGGTTACTGTGTGGTGGTGGTGCTGTGTGGTGGAGGTTGCTGTGTGGAGTTTACTGTGTGGTGGTGGTGCTGTTTGGTAGAGGTTGCTGTGTGGTGGTGGTGCTGTGTAGTGGAGGTTACTGTGTGGTGGTGGTGCTGTGTGGTGAAGGTTGCTATATGGTGGAGGTTACTGTGTGGTAGAGGTTGCTGTGTGGTGGTGGTGCTGTGTGGTGGAGGTTGCTGTGTGGTGGTGGTGCTGTGTGGTGGAGGTTACTGTGTGGTGGAGGTTACTGTGTGGTGGTGGTGCTGTGTGGTGGAGGTTGCTGTGTGGTGGTGGTGCTGTGTGGTGGAGGTTACTGTGTGGTGGAGGTTACTGTGTGGTGGTGGTGCTGTGTGGTAGAGGTTGCTGTGTGGTGGTGGTGCTGTGTGGTGGAGGTTGCTGTGTGGTGGTAGTGCTGTGTGGTGGTGGTGCTGTGTGGTGGAGGTTACTCTGTGGTGATGGTGCTGTGTGGTTGTGGTGCTGTGTGGTAGAGGTTGCTGTGTGGTGGTGGTGCTGTGTGGTGGAGGTTACTGTGTGGTAGAGGGTGCTGTGTGGTAGAGGGTTCTGTGTGTGTGGTGGTGCTGTGTGGTGGAGGTTGCTGTGTGGTGGTGGTGTTGGCATGGAAACCCTTCATCAATGACATAAATGTTTTCCTGTTAACAGGGATAACAGATGAGAATGGATGGCAAGAAATCCACCAGGTAAACACACACACACACAGATATGGACCCACAAACACACACATTACACACCATCACTGTTGCCATACACACTACATGCTTCTGCCAGGCCACAGTACTGTTACTGTTGTAACCCTGTGTTTGTGTGTGTGTGTGTGTGTGTGTGTGTGTGTGTTTAGGCCTGTCGTCATGGTAACGTGCAGCATCTGGAGCACCTGCTGTTTTACGGAGCTGACATGAGTTCCCAGAATGCATCAGGAAACACTGCACTGCACCTGTGTGCTCTCTACAACCAGGTAACAGAAACGTTATTACATGTACACACACACACACACACACACACACACACACACACACACAAACCGCTGCTGGAGGAGACGTTTTCAACTCTTTGAAATTCTGTTTACTTTTGAAATTAATATAAAAAAGGTTAAAAAAAATGTTCAAATTTTCTGTGATTTTTGTTGTCACAGAAACGAGCAGTGAGGTGTGTTATGAGCATGTGTTGGTGAGCCCTGTCATGTTACCGTGTGAAGTCATGTTATCATGTGTTATGTTATCATGTGCTGTCATGTTATCATGTGCTGTCATGTTATCATGTGTTGTTATGTTATCATGTGCTGTCATGTTATCATGTGCTGTCATGTTATCATGTGTTGTTATGTTATCATGTGCTGTCATGTTATCGTGTGCTGTCATGTTACCGTGTGCTGTCATGTTATGTGTTGTTATGTTACCATGTGCTGTCATGTTATCATGTGTTGTTATGTTATCATGTGCTGTCATGTTATGTGTTGTTATGTTATCATGTGCTGTCATGTTATCATGTGTTGTCATGTTATCATGTGTTGTTATGTTATCATGTGCTGTCATGTTATCATGTGTTGTTATGTTATGTGTTGTTATGCTATCATGTGTTGTTATGTTATCATGTGTTGTTATCATGTGTTGTCATGTTATCATGTGCTGTCATGTTACAATGTGTTGTTATGTTATCATGTGTTGTTATGTTATCATGTGCTGTCATGTTATCATGTGTTGTTATGTTATCATGTGCTGTCATGTTATCATGTGTTGGTATCATGTGTTGTCCTGTTATCATGTGTTGTCATGTTATCGTGTGCTGTCATGTTATCATGTGCTGTCATGTTATCGTGTGCTGTCATGTTATCATGTGTTGTTATGTTATCATGTGCTGTCATGTTATGTGTTGTTATGTTATCATGTGTTGTCATGTTATCATGTGCTGTCATGTTATCATGTGTTGTTATGTTATCATGTGCTGTCATGTTATCATGTGTTATGTTATCATGTGCTGTCATGTTATCATGTGCTGTCATGTTATCATGTGTTGTTATCATGTGCTGTCATGTTATCATGTGTTGTCATGTTATCATGTGTTGTTGTTATCATGTGTTGTCATGTTATCATGTGTTGTTATGTTATCATGTGTTGTCATGTTATCATGTGTTGTTATGTTATCATGTGTTGTTATGTTATCATGTGTTGTCATGTGACCATGTGTTGTTATGTTATCATGTGTTATGTTATCATGTGCTGTCATGTTATCGTGTGCTGTCATGTTATCATGTGTTGTTAGGTTATCATGTGCTGTCATGTTATCATGTGTTGTCATGTTATCATGCGTTGTTATGTTATCATGTGCTGTCATGTTATCATGTGTTGTTATGTTATCATGTGCTGTCATGTTATGTGTTGTCATGTTATCATGTCCTGTCATGTTATCATGTGCTGTCATGTTATCATGTGTTGTCATTTTATCATGTGCTGTCATGTTATCATGTGTTGTCATGTTATCGTGTGCTGTCATGTTATCATGTGCTGTCATGTTACCATGTGTTGTCATGTTACCATGTGTTATGTTATCATGTGCTGTCAAGTTATCGTGTGCTGTCATGTTATCATGTGTTGTCATGTTATCATGTGTTGTCATGTTATCGTGTGCTGTCATGTTATCATGTGCTGTCATGTTACCATGTGTTGTCATGTTACCATGTGTTATGTTATCATGTGCTGTCATGTTACCATGTGTTGTCACGTTACCATGTGTTACGTTATCATGTGCTGTCATGTTATCGTGTGCTGTCATGTTATCATGTGCTGTCATGTTATCATGTGTTGTCATGTTATCATGTGCTGTCATGTTACCATGTGTTGTCATGTTATCATGTGTTGTAATGTTATCATGTGTTGTCATGTTATCATGTGTTGTCATGTTATCGTGTGCTGTCATGTTATCATGTGCTGTCATGTTATCATGTGCTGTCATGTTATCATGTGCTGTTATGTTATCATGTGCTGTCATGTTATCATGTATTGTTATGCTATCATGTGCTGTCATGTTATCATGTCCTGTCATGTTATCATGTGTTGTCATGTTATCATGTGTTGTCATGTTATCATGTGTTGTCATGTTATCATGTGTTGTCATGTTATCATGTGTTGTTATGTTATCATGTGTTGTTATGTTATCATGTGCTGTCATGTTATCATGTGTTGTCATGTTATCATGTGCGGTCATGTTATCATGTGTTGTCATGTTATCATGTGCTGTCATGTTATCATGTGTTGTCATGTTATCATGTGTTGTCATGTTATCATGTGCTGTCATGTTATCATGTGTTGTCATGTTATCATGTGTTGTCATGTTATCATGTGCGGTCATGTTATCGTGTGCTGTCATGTTATCGTGTGCTGTCATGTTATCATGTGCTGTCATGTTATTGTGTGCTGTCATGTTATCATGTGTTGTCATGTTATCATGTGTTGTCATGTTATCATGTGCTGTCATGTTATCATGTGTTGTCATGTTATCATGTGTTGTCATGTTATGTGTTGTCATGTTACCGTGTGTTGTCATGTTATCATGTGTTGTTATGTTATCATGTGTTGTTATGTTATCATGTGTTGTTATGTTATCATGTGTTGTTATGTTATCATGTGCTGTCATGTTATCATGTGCTGTCATGTTATCATGTGTTGTCATGTTATCATGTGCGGTCATGTTATCGTGTGCTGTCATGTTATCGTGTGCTGTCATGTTATCATGTGTTGTCATGTTATCATGTGTTGTCATGTTATCATGTGCTGTCATGTTATCATGTGTTGTCATGTTATCATGTGTTGTCATGTTATCATGTGCGGTCATGTTATCGTGTGCTGTCATGTTATCGTGTGCTGTCATGTTATCATGTGCTGTCATGTTATCGTGTGTTGTCATGTTATCATGTGTTGTCATGTTATCATGTGCTGTCATGTTATCATGTGCGGTCATGTTATCATGTGTTGTCATGTTATCATGTGTTGTCATGTTATCATGTGCGGTCATGTTATCATGTGTTGTCATGTTATCATGTGTTGTCATGTTATCATGTGCGGTCATGTTATCGTGTGCTGTCATGTTATCGTGTGCTGTCATGTTATCATGGACTCTCATGTTATCATGGACTCTCATGTTATCGTGTGCTGTCATGTTATCGTGTGCTGTCATGTTATCGTGTGCTGTCATGTTATCATGTGTTGTTATGTTATCATGTGCTGTCATGTTATCATGTGCTGTCATGTTATCGTGTGCTGTCATGTTATCGTGTGCTGTCATGTTATCATGTGCTGTCATGTTATCGTGTGCTGTCATGTTATCGTGTGCTGTCATGTTATCGTGTGCTGTCATGTTATCATGTGCTGTCATGTTATCATGTGCTGTCATGTTATCATGTGCGGTCATGTTATCATGTGCTGTCATGTTATCGTGTGCTGTCATGTTATCATGTGCTGTCATGTTATCATGTGTTGTTATGTTATCATGTGCTGTCATGTTATCGTGTGCTGTCATGTTATCATGTGTTGTTATGTTATCATGTGTTGTTATGTTATCATGTGCTGTCATGTTATCATGTGCTGTCATGTTATCATGTGCTGTCATGTTATCATGTGCTGTCATGTTATCATGTGCTGTCATGTTATCATGTGCTGTCATGTTATCGTGTGCTGTCATGTTATCGTGTGCTGTCATGTTATCATGTGCTGTCATGTTATCATGTGCTGTCATGTTATCATGTGTTGTCATGTTATCATGTGCTGTCATGTTATCATGTGCTGTCATGTTATCATGTGCTGTCATGTTATCATGTGCTGTCATGTTATCGTGTGCTGTCATGTTATCGTGTGCTGTCATGTTATCATGTGCTGTCATGTTATCATGTGCTGTCATGTTATCATGTGTTGTTATGTTATCATGTGCTGTCATGTTATCATGTGCTGTCATGTTATCATGTGTGGTCATGTTATCATGGACTCTCATGTTATCGTGTGCTGTCATGTTATCATGTGTGGTCATGTTATCATGGACTCTCATGTTATCGTGTGCTGTCATGTTATCATGTGTGGTCATGTTATCATGGACTCTCATGTTATCGTGTGCTGTCATGTTATCGTGTGCTGTCATGTTATCGTGTGCTGTCATGTTATCATGTGTTGTTATGTTATCATGTGCTGTCATGT
>NC_079213.1:1745620-1758120 GCF_029633865.1 Lampris incognitus | reverse complement strand
TGCAGTACTGTATTGTTTATAAGGTTGGGGGTACCTGCAGTACTGTATTGTTTATAAGGGTGGGGGTACCTGCAGTACTGTATTGTTTATAAGGGTGGGGTACCTGCAGTACTGTATTGTTTATAAGGTTGGGGGTACCTGCAGTACTGTATTGTTTATAAGGGTGGGGGTACCTGCAGTACTGTATTGTTTATAAGGGTGGGGGTACCTGCAGTACTGTATTGTTTATAAGGGTGGGGGTACCTGCAGTACTGTATTGTTTATAAGGGTGGGGTACCTGCAGTACTGTATTGTTTATAAGGTTGGGGTACCTGCAGTACTGTATTGTTTATAAGGTTGGGGTACCTGCAGTACTGTATTGTTTATAAGGTTGGGGGTACCTGCAGTACTGTATTGTTTATAAGGGTGGGGGTACCTGCGGTCACTGTATTGTTTATAAGGGTGGGGTACCTGCAGTACTGTATTGTTTATAAGGTTGGGGGTACCTGCAGTACTGTATTGTTTATAAGGGTGGGGGTACCTGCAGTACTGTATTGTTTATAAGGGTGGGGTACCTGCAGTACTGTATTGTTTATAAGGTTGGGGGTACCTGCAGTACTGTATTGTTTATAAGGGTGGGGGTACCTGCAGTACTGTATTGTTTATAAGGGTGGGGGTACCTGCAGTACTGTATTGTTTATAAGGGTGGGGGTACCTGCAGTACTGTATTGTTTATAAGGGTGGGGTACCTGCAGTACTGTATTGTTTATAAGGTTGGGGGTACCTGCAGTACTGTATTGTTTATAAGGGTGGGGGTACCTGCAGTACTGTATTGTTTATAAGGGTGGGGTACCTGCAGTACTGTATTGTTTATAAGGGTGGGGTACCTGCGGTCACTGTATTGTTTATAAGGGTGGGGGTACCTGCGGTCACTGTATTGTTTATAAGGGTGAGGGTACCTGCAGTACTGTATTGTTTATAAGGGTGGGGGTACCTGCAGTACTATATTGTTGATAAGGGTGGGGGTACCTGCAGTACTGTATTGTTTATAAGGGTGGGGGTACCTGCAGTACTGTATTGTTTATAAGGGTGGGGGTACCTGCAGTACTGTATTGTTTATAAGGGTGGGGGTACCTGCAGTACTGTATTGTTTATAAGGGTGGGGATACCTGCAGTACTGTATTGTTTATAAGGGTGGGGGTACCTGCAGTCACTGTATTGTTTATAAGGGTGGGGTACCTGCAGTACTGTATTGTTTATAATGGTGGGGGTACCTGCAGTACTGTATTGTTTATAAGGGTGGGGGTACCTGCAGTACTGTATTGTTTATAAGGGTGGGGATACCTGCAGTACTGTATTGTTTATAAGGGTGGGGGTACCTGCAGTACTGTATTGTTTATAAGGGTGGGGGTACCTGCAGTCACTGTATTGTTTATAAGGGTGGGGTACCTGCAGCCACTGTATTGTTTATAAGGGTGGGGACACCTGCAGTACTGTATTGTTTATAAGGGTGGGGTACCTGCAGTACTGTATTGTTTATAAGGGTGGGGGTACCTTTAGTCAGGTGAGACTGAAGAGGTCACCTAGATGATGGGGATGAAGCGTGTCTGTCAGTAAACGGTGTGTCCAGATGAGCTGGTTCTTCTTCTGTGGTGTTCTTACCTGGATTATGGAGCGCGCATGAAGACCTGAACCTACAGGCTATAGCTAACAGCCATAGCCTGTAGGTTTTAGTAATTGAGGGCGCCATCTGCTGGCTACGGTGCCCTATGCCACCACAAAGGTCGCTTAGCTTGGCCAGCTCTGGTCATAGTATATACATGATGTACATACATATACTTGATATAGATGACTATAATATACATTATGTACATAAACATGATATACTTAATGTACATACACACGTATGTACAATGTAAATGTCCATCAGTAAATCAGTGACTATGTTGCTGTAAATGTCAATGTTAGATATGAGTTTGTTTCACTCACTTATGAAAGATTCATTTTAGAAACAAGAGAAGATCGGACAAAGAGGCTGTTCAGACATTACACTGTGGGATCCTATGACAACTACACTTCCTACAGGTATTATACTGTTATTACATCACCTACAGGTATAATATTGTTATTACACCTCCTCCGGGTATTATGCTGCTATTACACCTCCTACAAGTATAACTTATTACACCTCTTACTAGTATAACACTGTTATTACACCTCCTACAGGTCTTATACTATTATTTCACCCCCTACTGGTATTATACTATTATTACACTTCTTACAAATGTAACACTGTTATTACATCTCCTACGGGCACAATACTGTTATTACACTTCCTACAGGTGTAATACTGTTATTACACCTCTTACAGGTATTATGTCGTTACTACACCTCCTACAGGAATAATAGTGTTACTACATCTCCTACAGGTATAATACTGTTACTACACCGCCTATAGGTATTATACTGTCGTAAAGGTCGAAAATACAAAAGAGATGTTTTTATATATGAATGTTTTTGTTTATGTGCTTAAAATGTGTGTGTGTGTGTTTGTGTGTGTGTGTGTGTGTGTGTGTGTGTGTGTGTGTGTGTGTGTGTGTGTGTGTGTGTGTGTGTGTGTGTGTGTGTGTTTGTAGTGATTATGTGATAGAGGAGAAAACAGCGGTGCTTCAGAAGAGAGAGAGTGAAGGATTCGGTTTTGTCCTGAGAGGTGCCAAAGGTACTGAAACTAAATGTGGAATATTACGAAGTACTTGTTTGATACTGTGGGACTGTCACATGTAGAAGTACTGTTTTGTACTCTTCTAAAATGGACATGTTTTGTCTACTTGAGATGGCTGTCTGGGAAGGAATTACTATCACATTATGAAGGTTGTTCTGACACAGTGCTATGTAAATTTAGTAAATATGATGTGTGATGGTGTTTATTTTGGTTTAGGAATATATGATGTGTGATGTGTTTATTTTAGTATAGTAATATATGATCTGTGATGTGTTTATTTTAGTATAGTAATATATGATATGTGATGTGTTTATTTTAGTTTAGTAATATATGATCTGTGATGGTGTTTAGTAAATATGATATGTGATGGTGTTTATTTTAGTATAATAATATATGATATGTGATGTGTTTATTTTAGTATAGTAATATATGATATGTGATGTGTTTATTTTGGTTTAGTAATATATGATATGTGATGTGTTTATTTTAATTTATTAATATATGATCTGTGATGTGTTTATTTTGGTTTATTAATATATGATGAGATGTTGAGATGTTTATTTTGGTTTTGTAGATGATATGATAATCTTTAGTTCAGTTTGTTTTTCCTGTTTAAATCTCTCTCTCTCCACATATATCAAGCTGAGACACCCATCGAAGAGTTTGCCCCCACCCCTGCTTTTCCTGCCCTGCAGTACCTGGAGTCTGTCGATCAAGGGGGCGTGGCCTGGAGGGCGGGGCTAAGGACTGGAGACTTCCTGATAGAGGTAAACATGATCTGCACTTATCCTTCTCGGTGACTTCAACATCCACACTGACAAGCTAGATCCTCTTCTCTCTTTCCTCTCCCCCTTTGACCTTCACCTCTCACCCTCTCCTCCTACCCACAAGGCCGCCAACCAGCTGGACCTTATCTTTACTAGACACTGTCCTATTTCCAATCTCTCTGTTACTCCCCTCCTGCTCTCTGACCACTATTTCATGTCCTACTCTCTCTCCCTCTCTTCACCCCCCTCAGCCCCTCCCCTACCCACATGGTTTCCACCCGTAGACACCTCCGCTCTCTTTCTGCCACTGATCTTTCTTCCTCTGTTACCTCTATCCTCCCTACGCCTGAATCTTTCTCTCTCCTACCCCCTGACACTGCTACTGATCCTCTTCTCTCTACCCTCTCCTCTTCTCTGGACAATCTCTGTCCCCTCACCTCCAGGCCTGCACGCCCAACACCACCTGCCCCTTGGCTGACCGACTCAGTACGTACTGACAGACGGAGCCTAAGAGTGGCAGAGCACAAATGGAGAAAAGGCAAACTCCCAGAGGACCTTCTCAACCTCCAATCTCTGCTTTCCACTTTCTCCTCATCCCTTTCTGCTGCTAAAGCTGCCTTCTATCACTCTAAAATCCTATCCTCTGCCTCCAATCCTAAGAAACTTTTTGAAACCTTCTCTACACTTCTTCAACACCCACCTCTTCCTCCTACTTCCTCCCTTCTCCCTGATGACTTTGCTAACTTCTTTGACAAGAAGGTAAATGACATCAGATCCTCTTTTTCTCACCACCTGGATAGTGCTCCTTGCACTAGCCCACCCTCTGCACCGTCCCTCACCTCTCCACGTCCCACACTAGCCCACTTCACTCCCCTCTCCGCCGACAAGGTCCTCAACCTCATCACATCCAGTTGCCCCACCACATGCTCCCTTGACCCGGTCCCCTCCCGTCTTCTTCAGTCTATAGCACCTGAACTCCTTCCCTATCTAACCCACCTCATCAACACCTCCCTGCAGGCAGGATGCTTTCCATCTGCCTTCAAGACTGCTAGAGTCACCCCCCTTCTCAAGAAACCATCACTTAACCCCTCTGACGTCAAAAACTACAGACCGGTTTCCCTTCTACCCTTTCTATCCAAAACTTTCGAACGTGCTGTCTTTAACCGACTTTCTTTGTACCTCCATCAGAACAACCTCCTGGACCCCAACCAGTCTGGGTTCAAGGTGGGTCACTCGACAGAGACGGCCCTCCTTGCAGTGACAGAATCACTGCACTCTGTGAGAGCAAACTCTCTCTCCTCTGTCCTGATACTCCTGGACCTGTCAGCTGCCTTTGACACAGTGAACCACCAGATCCTCCTCTCTACCCTTGAGGGGCTGGGTGTCACAGGCTCTGCACTCTCAATGTTTGCATCCTACCTGACGGGTCGCTCCTACCAGATGACATGGAGGGGATCTGTGTCGGAGCCTCGCAGACTGGCTACAGGCGTTCCACAAGGTTCGGTTCTGGGTCCTCTCCTTTTCACCCTGTACACGACATCCATGGGTTCTGTTATTCGCTCGCATGACTTCTCTTACCATTGTTATGCCGATGACACCCAGCTGATCTTGTCCTTCCCTCCCTCTGACACACAAGTAGAGACACGCATTGCTGCGTGCTTGACTGACATCTCAGAGTGGATGGCGACACACCACCTGAAGCTCAATCTGGACGAAACCGAGCTGATGTTCCTCCCGGGGAAAGGTTGCCCGCACCGAGACCTGGCCATCACCATGACAACACCGTGGTGACGCCAACTTTGGACCACGAGGAATCTGGGTGTGATCCTGGACGACCAACTGTCGTTTGCTGCAAACGTTGCATCGGTTGCTCGCTCCTGCAGATTTCTCCTCTATAACATCAGGAGGATTCTCCCATTCCCCACCGAGACGGCACAGGTGCTCATCCAGGCTCTGGTCATCTCCCAGCTAGACTACGGCAACTCCCTCCTTGCTGGCACCCCGGCGTCAGCCATCAGACCTCAGGAGCTTGTTCAGAAAGCTTCAGCTTGTCTGGTGTTCAACCGCCCTAAGTTCTCCCACACAACTCTCCGTCTCATGTCCCTACACTGGCTCCCAGTAGCTGCTCGCATCCAGTTTAAGACTCTGGTGCTAGCCTACAGCGCAGTGAAAGAAACAGCTCCTTACTATCTCCAGGCCATGGTCAAGCCCTACGCCCCTGCCTGACCACTTCGCTCTGCTGCCTCGGGATGCCTGGTTGCCCCGTTGCTCAGAGGCCCCTGCTGCCGATCGACCCGGTCACGGCTCTTTTCTGTCCTGGACCCACAGTGGTGGAATGAACTCCCCACTGATGTCAGGACAGCGGAGTCGCTGCCCATCTTTCAGAGCAGGTTGAAAACTCACCTCTTCAAGAACTACTACCCTGTCACTTGCTCGTAGCTCTTATTGTATTCACTCATTTAAAAAAAAAATCTCTTTCTTGTGCTTTTTCTTTAGCGCTGGTTTTGCTCTTAGATGCTTGTTTAGATCCACTTATGACCTCTGATGACTAGTAGTTCCCCTGACTTCCTACGTTAAATGATGCACTTATTGTAAGTCACTTTGGATAAAAGCGTCGGCTAAATGACTGTCATGTCGTGGCATATCATGTCATGTCATGTAATCTGAAATGAATAGCTACATAACTGTTCTGTCATTGACAGCTGACGTTATGGACACCTTCTCAGAAAGGCAAAAATATCAGCAACGTCACTCCACGTGGACCAGCAGCTACAATCCTAACTTAAGTCAGTTTGATCCAGAATGAGGACACGGCTCAGTGCTGTCATGATCAGCTGACCTGAAGACGAAGACATCGCCGTGTTTAAGTCAGACAGGCGCCACATTTCTGTTTCCCTTGTCTAGTTCGTCCTCAGAGACAGAAGATCCTGCTAGTCACATTTGAGCCCATTTCTGTTTAGGTCAGGTGTTCAGTTCTTTTCCTCAGTCATGTCTGTCTGTGGGTCCTTCTGTCTGTCAGGTCAACAATACTGATGTGGTGAAGGTGGGTCACAGACAGGTGGTGGCGCTGATCCGGCAGGGAGGAAGCCGGCTGCTGATGAAAGTGGTTTCTGTGACCAGAAAAACTGACTCCAACCTCCTGAGGAAGAAAGGTATAACTGTCTGTTCATCTGTCTGTCTGTGGGACGTCCCCGTCCACAGCTCGGCTTCCGAATCTTGTTCTGAGTCTTCGGTTTTTCCTGTTGATTTTTAGCACCGCCTCCTCCGAAGAGATCTCCCAGCACCTCTCTGACACTTCGCTCCAAATCACTGACCGCTGACCTGGAAGAGATAGGTAAAAGCCCCACATCCTATCCCCGATAGCCACCCACACACACACACACACACACACACACACACACACACACACCTGAAACATTACACACACACACACACACCTGAAACATTACACACACACACACACACACCTGAAACATTACACACACACACACACACACACACCTGAAACATTGCACACACACACACACACACACGCACCTGAAACATTACACACACACACACACACACACACACACACACACACACACCTGAAACATTACACACACACACACACACACACACACCTGAAACATTGCACACACACACACACACCTGAAACATTACACACACACACACACCTGAAACATTACACACACACACACACACACACACACCTGAAACATTACACACACACACACACACACACACACCTGAAACATTGCACACACACACACACACACCTGAAACATTACACACACACACACACACACACACCTGAAACATTACACACACACACACACACACACACACACACACACACCTGAAACATTACACACACACACACACACACCCGAAACATTACACACACACACACACACACACACACACACACACACACACACACACACACACACACACACCTGAAACATTACACACACACACACACACACACACCTGAAACATTACACACACACACACACACACACACTTGAAACATTACACACACACACACACACCTGAAACATCACACACACACACACACACCTGAAACATTACACACACACACACACACCTGAAACATTACACACACACACACACACACACACACACACACACACACACACACACACACACACGATGTTAAAGAATATTTCATAACTCGTCATCCATCTGTCTGTCTCCTGACATGTATAAAGGATATAAAGAGGTGTAGATGTAGAGGAGGGTGATGGAGGTGTCCATGTATAAAGATATAAAGGGGTGTAGATGTAGAGGAGGGTGATGGAGGTGTCCATGTATAAAGATATAAAGGGGTGTAGATGTAGAGGAGGTGATGGATGTGTCCATGTATAAAGATATAAAGAGGTGTAGATGTAGAGGAGGGTGATGGAGGTGTCCATGTATAAAGATATAAAGGGGTGTAGATGCAGAGGAGGGTGATGGAGGTGTCCATGTATAAAGATATAAAGAGGTGTAGATGTAGAGGAGGGTGATGGAGGTGTCCATGTATAAAGATATAAAGGGGTGTAGATGTAGAGGAGGTGATGGATGTGTCCATGTATAAAGATATAAAGAGGTGTAGATGTAGAGGAGGGTGATGGAGGTGTCCATGTATAAAGATATAAAGGGGTGTAGATGCAGAGGAGGGTGATGGAGGTGTCCATGTATAAAGATATAAAGAGGTGTAGATGTAGAGGAGGGTGATGGAGGTGTCCATGTATAAAGATATAAAGGGGTGTAGATGCAGAGGAGGGTGATGGAGGTGTCCATGTATAAAGATATAAAGGGGTGTAGATGTAGAGGAGGGTGATGGAGGTGTCCATGTATAAAGATATAAAGGGGTGTAGATGTAGAGGAGGGTGATGGAGGTGTCCATGTATAAAGATATAAAGGGGTGTAGATGTAGAGGAGGGTGATGGAGGTGTCCATGTATAAAGCTATAAAGGGGTGTAGATGTAGAGGAGGTGATGGAGGTGTCTACACGGAGAGTTTAATCACATTTTATCTGTCTGATGAGCTGGACGGCACATGTATCACTGTGGTCACATGCTCGTGGTCACATGCTCGTGGTCACATGCTCGTGGTCACATGGTCGTGGTCACATGCTCGTGGTCACATGGTCGTGGTCACATGGTCGTGGTCACATGGGTGTCGCCGTGTTTGATGCCTCCATATGACGTGGGCAGTTCAGAGGGGGTTGGTGGCAATGTGGATGTAAGAGACCCCACAGATGCTGTCTGTCAAGGCGACGGTGATGCGTCTGGGTGTTTGGTGCCTCCATCATGAGGACAAGTTGCCGAGCCGTCCCAACATGTTGTCGTGTGAACAGCTGGAACGAAGCGTCGCTGGTGTTCACACAGACACACGCGGGGAAACACTTCCTTCCTGTCCACATGTCCACACCACACATGCTGGAGCTGCTCCATCAAGTCCAGCTTGTGTCTCAGTAACATGTTGTGTCTCTGAACAGCGTCGGCTCGCAGGCGGCGCTACGGTGAGTGTGAGCTGAGTCATCTGCATGTTTGTACCGGTGTTGTGGTGAAGATGACAATGAAGAGGATGTTGTGGTTGATGTGGTGTTGGTGTTGTTGTGAGGACTGAAGTCATTGTGGTGTTGCGAGCAGATGAAGTCAGTGGAGGCTGATGTCAGTATTAAAGGAGATGGTGTGAAGATCACCTTTATCTTCTCCAGCAGTGATCTTCCTCCACAGAGAAGAGATGAAGGCTGATGGGCGGAAGTCAAATATATTCAAGATGAAATTAAATCACATTAAGTTTTGATGAACCAGCAATTAATTAAATTGAATAATTGATTAATCAATCAAACAAATGCATTTTGGAATTTGACGGTTGAGTTGATTAATTGGCATTACTCCTGCCACACTGAGTAGAATTAGTGTTGAGTCAGAATATACAAAGAATTTCAGCACTTCAGGTGCTGCCATCAGACCATTAACCCCTCTCTCCTAAGCCCCTCCTTTCATCCTTCCATCCTTTTGCCCTAAACCCCTCCTTGTTTTCAGGCTGCTCTGCAACACCATCACCAATTTCACTGTACAACCCCTCATCAGAAAAAGTTGGGACGGTGTGTTAAATTAAAATTAAAGCTGAAAACGGTGACTTGTTAATTATCTTTGACCTGTGTTACACTGAAAACAATACAACAGCCCATTATTTGACGTTTTACCTCGTGAATTTTATTGTTTTTTTTTTTTTTCAAAATAAACACTTGTTTCAATTTTGATTCCTGCAACATATTTAAAAAGAAAGTTGGGACAGTAAAGCATTTACCACTTTGTAAAGTTGCCATTGCTCTACACAACACTTAAAAGACATGTAGGGACTGAAGACACCAAGTGATAAAGCATTTCAGGTGTAATTTTGTACCAAGATCGATGATAGACTTTGTGGTCGTATCATCAGATCTGCGGCCGTATGTTTTGGACACTCGGGTGAAGAGAGGAGCAGAGCTGTCAACTGATCACCACCTGGTGGTGAGTTGGATCAGATGGCGGGGAAGGCTGCCGGACAGACCTGGCAAACCCAAACATATAGTGAGAACATCTGGCAGAGGCCCCTGTCCATGAGGTCTTCAACTCCCACCTCCGGAAGAAGTTCTTGTGTATCCCGAGGCAGGCTGGGGATATGGAGTCTGAGTGGGCCATGTTCAAAGCCTCTATTGTAGATGCGGCAGGCAGGAGCTGTGGTCAAAAGGTCATCGGTGCCTGTCAAGGTGGCAACCCAAGAACCCGCTGGTGGACACCGGTGGTGAGGGAAGCCATCAGGCTGAAGAAGGAGGCCTATCGAACTTGGCTGGCCCAGGGGTCTCCTGAAGCAGCAGACAGCTACCGGGAGGCCAGAATGGCTGCCACTTCAGCGGTTGCAAAAGCAAAAACTCAGGTGTGTGAGGAGTTCGGCGAGGCTATGGAGGAGGACTTTCGGTTGGCCTCAAGGAAGTTCTGGCAAACCATCTGGTGACTCAGGAAGGGGAAGCAGGGCTTGACTCAGGCTGTGTTCAGCCGGGGAGGAGAACTGTTGACCCGCACTGGGGATGTTGTCAAGTGGTGGAAAGAACACTTTGAGGAACTCCTGAACCCAACTAACACGTCCTCAGTGGAGGAGGTAGAGTCTGAAGACTCAGGGGACACCTCACCCATATCCCTGGCAGAGGTCTCTGAGGTAGTTAAAAAGCTCCTCTGGCAAGGCGCCGGGTGTGGATGAGATTTGCCCTGAGACCCTGGACATTGTTGGACTGTCTTGGTTGACACGCCTCTTCAGTATTGCATGGAGGTCGGGGACAGTACCTGTGGAGTGGCAGACTGGGGTCGTGGTTCCCATATTCAAAAAATGTGACTGGAGGGTCTGCTCCAATTATCGGGGCATCACATTGCTCAGCCTCCCTAGGAAAGTCTACTCTAGGGTGCTCGAAGGGAGGCTCCGACTGATTGTCGAACCTCAGATCCAGGAGGAATAATGCCGATTCCGTCCTGGCCGTGGAACAACGGACCAACTCTTTACCCTTGTGAAAGTGCTGAGAGGGGCATGGGAGTTTGACCAGCCAGTCTAAATGTGTTTTGTGGACTTGGAGAAGGCTTACGACCGTGTACCCCGCGGCACTCTGTGGGGGGTACTGCGGGAGTATGGGGTACCAAGGCAGTTGCTACAAGCCATCCAGTCCTTGTATAACCAAAGTGAGAGCTGTGTCCGCATTATTGGCACAAAGTCAAACACTTTTTCGGTGGGTGTTGGACTCAACCAAGGTTGTCCCTTGTCTCCGATTCTGTTTGTGATATCATGGACAGGATCTCAAGGTGCAGCCAAGGTGAGGAGTGTGTCTTTGGGAATCTCCGAATTGCATCTCTGCTCTTTGCAGATGATGTGGTTTTGTTGGCTTCATCAGAACACGACCTCCGGTGCACACTGGGGTGGTTTACAGCTGAGTGTGAAATGGCTGGAATGAGAGTCAGCACCTCCAACTCTGAGGCCATGGTTCTCTACCGGAATTTTGGTGGATTGCTCCCTCCGGGTTGGGGATGAGTTGTTGCCCCAAGTGAAGGAGTTCCAAGTATCTCGGGGTCTTGTTCACGAGTGAGGGTTGGATGGAGTGGAAGATTGACAGGTGGATTGGTGCAGCATCAGCAGTAATGTGGACGTTGTACCGGAACGTTGTGGTGAAGAGGGAGCTGAGCCAGAAGGCTAAGCTCTTAGTTTATCAGTCAATCTTCGTTCCAACCCTCACCTATGGTCATGAGCTTTGGGTAGTGACCGAAAGGGTGAGATCGCTTATACAAGCAGCTGAAATGAGTTTCCTCCGTAGGGTGTCTGGGCTCAGCCTTAGAGATAGGGTGAGGAGCTCGGACATCTGGAGGGAGCTCGGAGTAGAGCCGCTGCTCCTTCACATCGAAATGAGCCAGTTGAGGTGGTTCGAGCATCTGATTAGGATGCCTCCTGGGTGCCTTCCTTTGGAGGTTTTCTGGGCACGTCCAACTGGGAGGAGATCCCGGGGTAGACCCAGAACTCGCTGGAGGGACGACATGTCCAATCTGGCCTGGAAATGCCTTGAGATACCCCAGGAGGAGCTGGAAGGCATTGCTGGGGAGAAGGACGTCTGGAGTGCCCTACTTAACTTGCTGCCACCGCGACCCAACCCCGGAGATGCGGCTGATGATGAGATGAGATGAAATTAAAATGCTTCACACATTCTCTATCGGGTCAGGTCAGGACTGCAGGCAGGCTAGTCAGTAACCTCTTCTGCAGCCACACCTTTGTAATGTGTGCAGATTGTGGTTTTTCATTATCTTGTTGAAATATGCATGGGCGTTCTGGAAAAGATATCGTCTTGAAGGCAGCATATGTTGCTCCAAAATCCCTATGTGCATTTCAGCATTAATGATGTCATCACAGAAGTATAAGTTACCCTTACCAAGGGCACTGACACAACCCCATACCATGACAGACCCTGGCTTTTGGATGTGTTGCTGATAAAAGTCTGG
>NC_079213.1:1578120-1740620 GCF_029633865.1 Lampris incognitus | reverse complement strand
GCGAAAGTGAAAAGCAAATGAGAAAAACTACATTTTTCATAATGTATTTAGATCCACCTTTACCCCACCCAAAATATAACGGTAAAACCACTTAATAAAGACCTCAAATCTACCTTTACAGAGCTGTTGCCTACAGGTGTTTTCTTAATCAGAGTTTGAGCCAACCTTAAATCAGCCCTGACTGATCCATTTGAGGTCCTTCAGCCTCGGGAAGAGAACTTTTAGAGTAACGGCTTTCACTGATTTCAAAATTCGCAAACTTGGATTTTTAATGTGAATGTCCGTATTTGTGTGTGTGTGTGTGTGTGTGTGTGTGTGTGTGTGTGTGTGTGTGTGTGTGTAGTCATTGTTTGAGCGTCAGGGTCTAGCACCCCCGACATCTGTAGAGAAGAGCACCATGCCTCTGCCCAGAGGAATGTCCAGAACCAAGTCCTTTGGTGAGATACACAAACACACACTCTTATTTACAACAGTAATATTGACTAACATACACACATTCACAAACTTTAACAAACGTATAGCGTGGAACAAGCTGAGACACAGAACCCCCAAAATAAGAGTGGACTGAAGTTGGTTGCTGGACAGGTGAAGGAGGTCTGGAAACAATAGCTTCGCTCGGTAGATCAAAGTCTGAACACGTTGATTGGATGCCCCACCGTATGACGCCAGTCTGGTTACTCCTGCAAGAAGACATGAAGAAAGCCCAGGATGCCCAGAACTAGATACACAACAGATGTGCCGAAGTCCAAGAGTTCCTACTGGGAGAGAAGCTACTGCCTCTGTTCTCCACCAGGGAGTGTAAATTCCTCACCAACAGCGTGCCACCTACCAGGTTTTGCAGCAGACTGGTAACTGCAGGGTGAAAGGCAGACGGTAGATTTATCATAGGTATGATAAACTTCGGGTCCCAAGGCCAGTGAAAAGTTGGACAGAAACAAGGAATCAACAAGGAATACGTATATGTAGAGGTTTTCTTTGAGCAGTTTGAGAAATCCAGTCATATCACTTGACATCGTATTTGAATCAGGGAAGACGAATCCTCTGGTCCTTGTATAACCAAAGTGAGAGCTGTGTCCGCATTCTTGGCACAATGTCAAACACGTTTTCAGTGGGTGTCGGACGCCACCAAGGTTGTCCCTTGTCTCCGATTCTGTTTGTGATATTCATGGACAGGATCTCAAGGAGCAGCCAAGGTGAGGAGTGTGTCCGTTTTGGGAACCTCAGAATTGCATCTCTGCTCTTCGCAGATGATGTGGTTTTGTTGGCTTCATCAGAACACTACCTCCAGCAAGCACTGGGGCGGTTTACAGCTGAGTGTGAAATGGCCGGGATGAGAGTCAGCACCTCCAAGTCTGAGGCCGTGGTTCTCTTTTTTGTTTTTTTTTTTATTTATATTTTTCTGGAGAGATCAACAATTGCATCGACAAACACAATGCATCATAACACAAGTATCAGACAAACTCAACTGTCCTCTTTTCATGTTTTTAAACTACATACACCCAAACAAATTCACAAAAAAACAAACAAAGTAAACATACACAAATTAAAAACAAAACAATCAGACAAGACACATAGCCATAGAGTCCATATGAATATTCGTGCAGAGTAATCATCTATTTCCATGTCCACATTCCATTTCTGTGAAGAATAAGCCCCAGACCTCCTTAAACATGTTCTCTCCACCCGCCACTCTATAAGTGATTCGTTCATATGTTGCCATCTGATACATTGTTTCCGTCTATTCATTGTAGTTTGAAGGAGCAGAGGATTTCCAGTGTCTCAGATTGATTCTACAGCCAGTTATCAGAGCCAGCTGTACCCATAGTTTCATCCTATTAGACATTCTGACCTTTTCTGGTAACAGTCCCAAAAGACACAGTGCTGGGGTTTTAATCGGTGATAACTTCAACATCCCGTTCAGAAAAACAACAATGTTGTCCCACATACATACTGTCTTCTCACAATAACACAGTAGATGTACTAAAGTCCCAGACTCCTTCCCACATCTCCAGCAAGCATCATTGTCCCTTAGTTTCAGTTTGGCCAGTTTACATGGGGTCCAGTAGCTTCTATTGATCACCTTATAATGAATGACTTGTGACTGTGCTTCACGTGAGCATTTATGCCACGATGCAACAATCTTCTCCCAGACCTGTCGAAATCTCCTCCCCAACATCCTTTTCCCAACACATTTTCAGGCCCTCTAGTTGTGGCTTGTGTGCTTCCCTAATATGCACATAAAATATTGAGGCCCCCCCTTTTCCCATCCATGTTGTATGGAATAGATCGGTTATCCTAGTTTGTGGATTCAATTCAGATTTTACCTGGCCCAATGTACAATGCCTAATTTGCAAAAATTTCCAAAAGTCCGATTTGTCTAGATTATATTCTGTCTTCACTTCCTCAAAGGATTTCATTCCGTCTTTCCCAAACAGATCTCCAAGGAGTCCAAAGGAATTGAATCAAGTGCAACTGGACTTGGTTATATATCCGTGAAGACATTTCGCCTCTCATCCAAGAGGCTTCATCAGTTCATGCCTTTCTGACTAGACCAAGCTAGTCTGGTCTAGTCTTGTTCGTTGGCTCGGTAGAAGTTTTAGTTCGCTGATTTCGAGGCAGATTACGAGTAAAATAATGACTCTTTTGGGACATATTCAATCATGTAACCACGAGGCGCAATAGTGGCATGGCTTCTGATTTTGTCCAATTGATTGTATATCCTGATATCTCAGAGAAAGAGTCTATTACTAAATTAATTTCCGATGCAGCCATTTCAGGATTACTGGATACCACTAGGACGTCGTCAGCATATAAAAAAAGTTTATGATCTTCCCGACCCGCTTGTATTCCCACTATATTCTTATTCACGCGTAAGGCCAGTGCTAATGGTTCGAGAAAAAGAGCAAAAATGTGAGGCGAGAGAGTCGAGCCCTGCCTAGTGCCACGGCTCAGCTTAAAAGAGGATGACATGATGCCGTTGGTGAGAACAGTGGCCATCGGATCTGTATACATTAGCTGAACCCATTGTAGGAACGATGGTCCAAACCCATATCTCTCTAGAATAGAAAACAAAAAGGAAAACTCCACCTTATCAAAGGCCTTCTCTGCATCTAGAGAGAAGGCAACCACTGGATCTTCTCCATTTCTCGTTTTCCACATCAGATGCAAGAGTCTGCGTAAATTATCAGCTGAGCTCCTCCCCTTTACAAATCCAACTTGGTCTGGATGTATTAGAAGTTGAATAACATCCTCTAGTCTGGTTGCTAGAATCTTGGCCAACACTTTTTCATCCACATTGATTAGTGAGATTGGTCGAAAATTACCACAGTACTGTGGGTCCTTCGCTTTCTTATGAATTAAAGTGATTACTGCTGATCTCATGCTTTCTGGGAGTTTACCTTTCTGTAAAGCATCTTGTTAGACAGTTTGCAGTCTCGGGGCTAACTTGTCGATAAACTTCCTATAAAAGTCAGAAGTAACCCATCATTTCCCGGCGCTTCCCCCAAACTAAGATTAATTACTGCTTGCTGAATTTCTTCAGTAGTGACGTCTCCTTCTAAGGTGTCTCTCTGAGCCTCTGTTAAGGTTGGCATGTTAATTGTTGAGAGGAAGCTCTTCAGATAAGACTCATCCATCGTCCCTTGTAAAGTTCTTGGTAAAATGTCTTAAACACCCCATTAATCCCTTTTTTATTTGTGATCAATTCATTACTTTTATTATATAGAAGAAATTATGTTTTGAGTTGGCCTCTGTTTTACTATATGTGCCAATAATTTGCCCACCCTCTCTCCGTGTTCATAGTATTTCTGCTTTGTATAAAACAACGCTAATTCGGCCTTCCTTTGTAAAATGTTATTCAAATCAAATTTTAATTTATTAAGTTTATGCCATGTTTCTGGGTCTGGATGCTGTATATGCTGTTTCTCAAGCTTTTTTATGTCTTTATCTAGTTTAAGCAAGTCCACCGGTTAGGCTACCTTTCGCTGGGGTTTCCACTCAATACAGTCCTGTCCATAAATGGTGACATCGTGGTCCTGTTTTCTGAGGGTGCTCTCTACACCAAACGAATAAGCGTTGTTGCTGTATCAATGTCAATTCAATGTCAATGTCAATTAGCTAAGGTCTCGAAATCCCAAATTAATCCTTGCCATCAGTGAGCGCGCCTCTTTCCGCAGAGGCCCCTGTTTTATCTCCCAGGCGGCTGAGAAAGAGCTTAGCTTCCGCCGGGCAGGAGAACTCGTGTCGCCGCTTGTTAAGCGTGAAGGTCATCGTGGCTGGATATCGCAAGGCGTACACGATCTTGCGTGCCTGCAGCATCCGCCTCACCTCATCGTATTTCCTGCGTTTCTCTTGTATGTCTTGGGCGTAGTCTTGGAAGAAGTAAATCCTCGCGTTTCTCCAGCTCACTTCTTTCTTCCTCCTCGCTGCTGCTAGCACTGCAGACTTAGCCTTATCTCACATAAAACGAACGATGATGTGATGATGTTCCTCCATGACTGGGCCCTGTTTAGTCTTGTCCTCCAGCACTGATATTATTGATTCGGCCTCGGTAGTTCTGTCCCCAAGCTTTTTAACAGTGTCATTCAGAGAATCCATTCCGCTTTTCACTCCGGATACATCTTTAGCTAGAGTCTATAGGATGGTCCGAAGGCCCTGTAGTTCAGTAGCCACGTTAGCTAGGTGAGGGGTATCTGTAGCTTCACTCTGCTTCACCATCTTGCTCGTTGGCTCAGTAGAAGTTTTAGTTCGCTGATTTCGAGGCAGATTACGAGTAAAATAATGACTCTTTTGGGACATATTCAATCATGTAACCACGAGGCGCAAAATAGATGGAATTACACAATCATAATCTAGATTTTTCTGAGAGTTTTGTCGAATTGGCCAGACCCTACTTCTCCTATGCAGCCATCTTGGGTGAGCGTACCACATGACTCCCGAGGCCATGGTTCTCTATCGGAAAATGGTGGATTGCTCCCTCCAGGTTGGGGATGAGTTGTTGCCTCAAGTGAAGGTGTTCAAGTATCTCGGGGTCTTGTTCACGAGTGAGGGTAGGATGGAGTGGGAAATTGACAGGTGGATTGGTGCAGCATCAGCAGTAATGTGGACATTGTACCGGACCGTTGTGGTGAAGAGGGAGCTGAGCCAGAAGGCAAAGCTCTCAATTTACCAGTCAATCTTTGCTCCACCTCTCACCTATGGTCATGAGCTTTGGGTAGTGACCAAAAGGGTGAGATCGCGGATACAAGCGGCTGAAATGAGTTTCCTGTGAGGAGCTCGGACATCCAGAGGGAGCTTGGAGTAGAGCCACTGCTCCTTCGCGCCGAAAGGAGCTGGTTGAGATGGTTCGGGCATCTGATTAGGATGCCTCCTGGGCACCTTCTTTTGGAGGTTTACCAGGCACAGCCAACTGGGAGGAGACCCCGGGGTAGATCCAGAACTCGCTGGAGGGACTGCATGTGCAATCTGGCCTGGGAACATCTTGGGATCCCCCAGGAAGAGCTAGAGGGCATTGCTGGGGGGAGGGACATCTGGCGTGCCCTACTTAACTTGCTGCCACCATGACCCGACCCTGGAGAAGCGGTTGAAGATGAATGAATGAATGGAAGACAGATCCCTGAGGCTCAAACAGAGGCTGCTTCAAGAGAAGGTCCAGAAGATCCTGAAAATGGAAGTGACTTATGTGTCAAATTTGCCTATTCCAGTCCCATAGGAACAGTGGGGTGGTTTGATCTGAAGTCACCTCCATATTCTGTAACGGCTTCTGCAAACTGGATGAAATCTCTTGCTTTGACATCTGCCCAGAGTGGATGAACTGATTAAATAACAAGATGGCCTGGTTCATCAGCACCACTGACATGACCAAGGGATACTGGCATGTCCCTGTCACCAAGCAGACCAAGAAGAAGATTGCATTCTGCATCTTAGAAAGCCTATACCAGCATGAGGTATTTCATGTGGCCCCAGCAGCCCTCTGGTAAACGAGGGGCAAAATCCTATGACCCAAGAAATCTTATGCTGCAGACGGACTTGATGACATTGCTGTTCATAGCAGGAGTATTTAAACATACATTTGAACCACCTGGAGGCCATGCAGGGAGTCCTGAAGCAGGGTTGGGATACATCAGAGGGTGTGGCATAGTGAATCCTGAGCTGTAGAGGAATATAGACATCTGGCCCTGAAAAAAACTTTCTGCGTCTGCTACGACTACCAGCCCATCCTCATTTCCTTACTTTGACTGCACGATTTTACTGCTTATCAAGAACAGGTAAGCCTACCATGTGTCATGGATGCAAGAAGACAGATGACAACTTCTGAGCATTCAGCAGCCACCGGCTTATGCCTTTTTTAGAGAACTGAGGGATACTTTGATTGTGTGGAGTTAGAAAGAGGAAATACTTTGAAGTTAACCCTTTTGGCTTCCACCAGCCACCTTGCATTTCATGCCCAGGAAGTGTTTTGTCTCCTCAGACCGTAACAAACAAACTGAAGAAATACTGTGGTGTAGGAATCAGATGAAAGAATGAATTCACATTAATTAACACAGACACATGGTGTGGGAAGAACTCAAGATCTATCATTGTTTTGTTTCAATTTAAAGAAATTTAACAAATATTCCTGAATAAATGGGACCCCTTTTGTTTGAACTCACATTCGGTTCTTTGCTTTACAGCTTTACAGTTCCCAAGCAACCAAGCCCTTTACAATACAAACACATTCGTCCACAGATGCACTCACTACCAGACAAACACACAGAACCGCTTGTGTCATGAAGTTTTGAAGCATTTGGAAATTTTAGAAGTATTTCCTGATTGTTGTAATTTGATTGTTTGTGTTTTTGGTCCCCATGACAGGAACCCCTGAAGATGACAGAATCACCACTCTAATTAGTGAAAACCGCTTCCCACGGAGCTCCTCTTTGACAGACAGCTTCATTCCACCTCCCCCTCAGTCTGCACCTCCACCCCCTCCCTCCTCCCTCTACCTGCTGGATACTGGACCCCCCCCAGCCTTTCTGCCTCCGCCTCCCCCAGCCAGAGGCGAGGGCCTTAACTGTTCCAGTTTCAAGCCGGGGGCAGAGCCGAGGCTCCAGGAGCTCTCTGATTTGGCAACCAGGAGCCACGCCCATGCAGAGCGGCAGAGGAAGGCGAGATCGATGATCATTCTTCAGGATTCACCGACTCTACAACCAGATGCCAATGCCTCCACACACACACCAACACACACCTCCACTCTCTCTCTCCACCCCACAAGCCCTGCCCTAGGCCACTCCCCTCTGGCACGACGCCGAGGCCGACCAATAGAAAACCCATATGCTAATGTTGGTCAGCAGGCCCCACCCAGTAAACCCCAGAGAAGGAAGTCACCTCTGCTGAAACAACTTCCAGTAGAGGAGCAGGGTAAGAAACAGCTTTAAGCAGAATGGCAGAATCCAGACAATGAGCTGTTCAGTCATAGATCTTGGTTAATTGTGCGTACTAGTTAGTACGCAACTTTCATTAGCACACTAATGGAAGTTCAGTGTTTACTAGTTAGCATTGCTTTGTGTTGCGGCATGGTGTAAAATTTTAAATTACATGTCACTCAGAACTTTTATTGTACTGATTTTCAATTATTTAATTACAGAAGTCAAACACAAAATAAAAAGGACATCAAATTTGTTATCTAGGCCTCCTTTTATATAAAATAAGGATTAAATCAGCTGGTTATAAAATAATCTCTTCTCATTAATAGTAAATGGGATGAAACTTGTCAGATGAGACTGAGATGTGATTATCATTAACAAGTGTCACAAATCATAAGAGATTTTGTGCTCTCTGTGAGCTCTCTGCTGTCACGTGTACGATAAAATGTACTACAAGGTACCCCTGCAGAGAAACGTCTCACGGTGAACACCATGAAAGCAGCACAAACCTACGGTTTGCCCAAACTCAGAATGTCACAGTGTGTACAAGTCAGCAAACAGTAGTTAGACATAAACTTACTCTGAATGTTAGTATTTGTTTAGTAGAAAGGTGTAAGTACTTTGAACCGGAACCTTTTTTTCTGCTCCTAGGCTCTGGGACCAAAGACCAGGACGGTGTGTCTAAATCCGATGTGGGGGGGTCCATCAGCCCCAGCAGGGCGGAACTGTACCAACAGCAAGTTCTTTCTGAGCGTGCTCGGGTCCAGGGTCGACGTTCATCCCTCTTCCTGTCTGTGGAGGGGGCGGGGTCTGAAAACCAAGCCCCGCCTCTTCTGACTCAGAGCCATTCAATGGATGATCTTGGGGAATTGCCCCCTCCTGCTCCTGTCCTCTCCCCCTCCCCCTCTCCCCACACCTTCCTCCACCCACTGACGGGGAAACCTCTGGGTGTGTTTGCTAACCTGCAGTCAAAAAAATCAAATAGACGGTCAGACAGTGTGACGCCTAGTGGTGAAGGGCTGCGATTACACACTTATTTTATTGAACACATTGTAGAATGAAAATAAGACTTTTTTTAACCTCATTAGCTCATTTCTCCAGTCTTATTACGTACCTATTCAACAACTTATGCGCAAAATTCAGTTTTTTTATTATTTTACCTCAAAATCTTATCGCCTTAACGTCCTCTAAAACAGACAAGTTTTTGTGATTGCGTCACCAAGTCCCGGCAGACGGGCAGACAACAGTCCAACCGATAATATCATCAAATGTTTTGTACCGTCCAATCAAATCACATCTCTCCCTACGTTTTGTCCCGCCCTAATATCCTGTTTTACTTGGAAATATGTCACATTACAGAAACAAGACACACTTTGAATGACACTTCACATTGTCTTTAATAATGTGCTGTCAAACCTGCTGACTGGAATGACATATAGTCTAGGTTTGTGTGTTAAGAGCTATTGTAGCAGATGATTCCTTTTCATCCAGGAGGCACCAGTCTACCATTTCAACCACGAAATATCTTTTCAGTTCTTCTCTTCTCTTCTCTTCTCTTCTCTTCTCCAACGTTCAGATCCATCCTCTCCACTCGCGCTGGCTCTTGCTGCACGAGAACGAGCGCTCACCGCCCGCACACCGAGTCCTGAGCCCAGAACAAAGCACGCCTCCACCAGCCCGTCCCCAGCTGCGAGTCCCGACACCAGACATAAACGCACCCCCATTGCCTCCCCTCAGGGCAGCCCTGAACCCCGAACCAAGCGCTCCACCCCTCAGATGAGCCCAGAGCAACGAAGCAAACGCACCACTCCCCAAACGAGTCCTGAACTGAGACATAAACGCATAACCCCGCCCCTTTTCCCAGACGGACAGGTGGAGCGCCCAGAAACAGAGGGAGGAGTGACATCACCGGCCGGCCCTTCCCCTGAGCGCTGGAGACCCACCCCATTGCCCACAGTGAACACTGAGGGCCCATCTGTTCTGATTGACAGGCGCAGGAGCCTAACAGTGGGCAGTTCAGAGGAAGAAGGCGGGGCTTACACCGTGACCCTCCCGCCTGCCTTGTTATCATCCAGTGATGAGGAGACAAGGGAGGAGCTTCGACGGATCGGCCTGGTTACTCCTCCTGCTGCCTTCGCCTCCCCTCCCCCTGGTCCCACCTCCCTCAGTCTGTTGTCCCGGAGAGGAGGGGAGGGGCTTCCTGATTCATCTGGGAGGACAGGAGAGGAGGAGGAGCTAGGAGACGACCGCCTCCTGGATAGCTCCTCCTCTCCCAGCTCTCTGCCTCCCTCCATCACCCTGGTGTCCCCCCCTGTTCCCTCCTCCCCTTCCTCACCTCCTGCTCAGGCCGTTGCCTCCTCAGGCTATAAACCCCGCCTCCGGTCTCCTATTGGCCGAGGCCGCTCATCACTCAGAGATCCTCTTTTAAAGCAGTCGTCAGACAGCGATCTCCTCCCCTCTTCCTCCTCCGCCTCCTCTCCATCTGCCAAACAGCCGCGGTACCTGTTCCAGAGGAGGTCCAAACTGTGGGGAGGGGACGACCGAGGAGACCGAGCAGGAGAGGAAGGAGGCCGCCCTGCTGCATTGGGAGCCCAGGGAGCAGGGTCAGTTCTGGATCTGACTAACAGGACCATCTCGGGACTTGAACTGACGAGTAGGGGGGGCTCAGGCTTGGACATGGCCAATCGTCTTCAGTTGCTGAACAAAGATAGTCATTCTCTGGGGGAGGAGCCCAGTCCCCTCGACCCCGGGAGGAGGTCACCTGTTGGAGGTGCAAGGTAAAAAAATCACTGTGGTAGTACTGCACTGTGACTGTGGTAGTACATTGTAATAGTACTCTACTGTAATGTTGTAGGAGTAACATCATGTAATACTGTGATAGGCAATACCTGACATGAGCACTGTCTAATCCCTGGAATCAAAGTACTTTACTCCTTTTATTATTGACCAGCATTTATGGCAGGAGGTCCCTAATAAGACAAACTCTCCAGTTAGCGGCAGGAAGAGGAGGAGGCTCAGCCGGAGAGTTAGTGAAGAGCAGATAGTAAACTGTGTAGTGGAGTAACATAGGCTTGTCCATTGGAGCGTGTGTGTGTGTGTGTGTGTGTGTGTGTGTTTTAATGGCGTTTGTCCTCTCTGTGTTATTCCAGATGTGTGGAGGACAGTAAGGGGAGTAAATCGTAGGTAAACGTTCCTTGTTTTAGCTAATAGATAGATAACTAATGAGTGATCGCTGACTAGCTGATCCTCATTAACAGCCAACTAAGTGCAATATTAGCTAATAGAAAGTTAACTAACAGCTGCTTTGGGGATCCAATAGCTAATTAACGTAGATGATAGCTTGTCTATAGCTAACCTCCAGGTAAGTAACCCTTCCTAACAGCAAGATATCTTTAATTTGTTATCTTAAGCCAACTATTGCTAACTAGCCTGTTTTACTGGGAGCTACGGGACACTAAACAGTTTATTGCACATGTCTCTCTAATTTGTCTCTTCTGTACACCTTTATAACCCTCTACACTTCTACCTATACCCCTCTATATCCTCTTTATTTCTCTATGCCCTCTATGTGCCCCATCTGTTACCTTCACAGCTCTTTCTACACCCCTGCTAATCCCACACAGAAGCCCTACATGAAGTCCTAGAGATATAGTGTGAATTTGAGTTGTGCAAAAAAATCTAAAATTACAACACTTGAAACTGTAGTGGTTCATTTCCCAAACAGGTTTACATAAGAAATGTAGAGAAGCCATTTATTACCAAAATGCATTTACAATTACAATTTACAATTTCATTTAGCAGACGCTTTTATCCAAAGCGATGTACATCTGAGAGTTAATACAACACAACAAGGATCTAGTCAGGAGGCGACAACAAGTGTCAAAAAAACTAGGTTCAAGTCAGATAGGACATAGGTGTCAACAGGCAGTGCACAAAGGCAGTACATAGGATGCACTGAAGGGTTTTTTTATTATGATTATTATTATTAATACCATCAGGTGTGGAGGTGTTGGAGAA
Organism: Lampris incognitus; assembly: GCF_029633865.1. Lineage (NCBI taxonomy): Eukaryota > Metazoa > Chordata > Actinopteri > Lampriformes > Lampridae > Lampris > Lampris incognitus. The sequence goes on along the minus strand of NC_079213.1, from coordinate 1,729,200 downwards.
ACAGCTGGGTCTTCAGCTTCTTCTTAAAGATGGAAAGGGACTCAGCAGATCGTATGGAGTTTGGTAACTCGTTCCACCACCGGGGAACTACAGAACAGAAGAGTCTGGCTAGTGACTTAGGGCCTCATTGTGGTGGAAGTGCCAGATGCCTTTCATTGGCAGAGCGTAGTGAGGGGGACTGAATGTAGACCTGAATGAGGGAGTTCAGGTAGGCGGGAGCTGTTTTAGTTGCTGTTTTGTAAGCGAGCATCAAGGTGATGCGGGCAGCAACTGGGAGCCAGTGGGGGGATATGAACAGCGGGGTGACATGTGCTGTTTTGGGTTGGTTGAAGACCAGATGCGCCACCGCGATCTGGATCATTTGCAGAGGTTTGAAAGTGCATGTAGGGAGACCTGCCAGTAAGGAGTTGCAGTAGTCAATGCAGGATATTATAAGAGGCTGTACCAGGATGTGTGCTGCATGCTCAGATATGTAGGGTCTAATTTTCCTGATGTTGTTCAGGGCAAATCGGCGCAATCGAGGCCACGTGAACCTTAAAGGTTAGTTGGTCATCAATCATGACACCCAGGTTTCGGGCAGACTTTGTGAGCATGAGGTGGGTTGATCCAAGCTGGATATTGATCTGTTGTTGTAAGGATGGACTGGCTGGGATGACAAGGAGCTCAGTCTTAGATAGGCTAAGCTGAAGGTGGTGTTCTTTCATCCATGCAGAGATATCAGCAAAGTATGACGATATCTGTGCCAAGACTGTGAAGTCATCTGGTGGGAATGATAGGAAGAGCAGGGTATCACCAGCATAGCAATGGTATGAGAAACCATGGGAGCAGACGATTGCACCAAGTGAGGTGGTGTACAGTGAGAAAAGAAGGGGACCAAGCACTAACCCTTGAGTTACTTCTCCCCTCCAAGATACTCTAAAAGATCTCCCCGAGAGGTAGGACCAGCGGATGGCAGATCCTGAGATACCAGGTTCAGCGAGTTTGGAGAGGAGGATTTGGTGGTTAACCATGTCAAAGGCAGCTGACAGATCTAGCACTAATAAAGCTGAGGACTGAGCAGCAGCTCTAGCCAAACGCAGTCATTCTAGGAGTGCAATCTCAGTAGAGGGACCCTGCTTAAAGCCACACTGATTCGGATCGTATAGATTGTTCTCAGAAGGGAATTCAGAGACTTGGTTAAAGACTGTGTGTTCAAGTATTTTTGATAGAAAGGGTAGGAGTGAAACCGGTCTGTAGTTTTTCAGCCTGGGCTGGGTTGAGTGTAGGTTTTTTGAGCAGTGGGGTGACCTGAGTGTGCTTAAATGCGGTGGGGAACACACCTGTTGTAAGTGAGGAGTCGATGATGTGTGTGATTGTTGGGTTAAGTGCGAAGGAAATGGGTTGTAGGAGGTTGGATGGTATCGGGTCCAGCGGACAGGTAGTGGGACGAGAGTCCAGCAGAAGCTTGGAGACTTCCTCCCCAGTCAGGAGGGAGAATGAGGTGAGTGAGGCACTGTTAGCGGGCAGTGGCAGACAGAGTTGGTCAGGCTCAGAGAACTGGTTACTGATAGCAGAAACCTTATCAGTAATGTACGAAGTGAACATGTCGGGAGTGATGAGAGGGAGGTCAGAGGAGGAGGCGGATTGAAGAGTGAGTGAAAAGCAAAAAACATTTTTCGAACATCAGTGGCGCCATAGATCTTGTTCTGATAGTAAGTGGTCTTAGCTGTTTATAAGCTGGAGGAAAATGATGCAAGGAGACACTGATAGTCACTTGAGGTTAGTGGACTCTGGTTTTCTGCCCTTTGCTCTCTGATGACCTGTGAGCCATGGACTGGGGGGCAGGGGCATTACGAGCAGGTTTGGATGCTAGAGGGCAGAGATTGTTAGGAGAGGAGGCTAGAGTGTCTGTAGCCTCGTTGACAGGGAGTGAAGATAATTCATTATGAGGAGGCATGGAAGCCAAGACCTCATTGGAGAGCTGGGTCGGTGTAAGAGACCGAAAGTTTCAGTGGAAGGAGACCCTTTGTGGAGGAGCGTGAGGATGTTCCAGTAAGTAGGCCGCAAATTGAATAAAGAAGTGGTCTAACAGATGTAGGGGAGTGACAGTCAGATTTGCTGTGGAGCAGTTCCGAATCAAAATCGGATCAAGAGAATTTGTTTGTTGCATTTACTGTAACTTTGTGCTGAGTGACTCTGCTGCTATCTTACTGACGTTCCGATGGTTGGCGTCACAGCCAGTCATACCTTCACTGACAGCTGACGAACACTGAAACAGTCCCGTTCATCCCCAGTCACACAACTCTCCATCTGCAAGTTGGTCTGATGGGAACCAGTTTGTCAGCTTGTTTGTATATTCTGTGTTGAAAGGGCCACTGGTCAAACCAAACTCCTCTCACACAGGTTGGATGAAAGGTATTGATCTGAATCTTAGAACTGAAAGATTAAATATGTGTTTAACTATTCATCCTTTTCTTTATCTGACTCATTAGATGACAACGAGTGGTTCACATTACTTGACATACAGGTACTCGCTCATCTCAGTGAACTGAACTAAGGACTGAGACGCATCTCCACCGCTTCAACTGTGTGTTAAACCTGAGGCATGAATGAAAGGGGTCATCTTTTTTCCCTCATGGACATCTGAACCAGATGGACATGCTGATATAAAATCATTCCCGAGTCAACTCAGATGATCGCACCAGATTCTACTTCCTCTCCGCCCCACCATCACTTTCTCTGAGCAGGACAGTCTTTCTCTAATCTGTGAAACAACAGTTCCACCAGAAAGCACCGGCAGATGTTTTGGCTTGTCTTTACGTCATCGTTGTCATTGTCCGAGTGAACTTTGGAGACTTGCATGCCATTCACAACCACATAGTTTATTTATGTGAGCGTAATATGAAGCCAAAGTACAGACCAAAAGTATTTGAGACTAAAAGTCTTGCCTCATCCCAGACCCACACCGCTCTCAGGGGCCAAATGTAAATCAATGACGTCTGAACTGCAGTATCTGTAATCTGAAGCCAAATTTTGTCATATAAATTTGAATGAACTGAAAAACCAGTTAAAGGTTTTTTGGGCAGTTTGTTCCGAGGATTCTCTGAGGTGAAATAACAAAAGGAAAACAGCCACTTGGGCGCGCCAGTATTGAGCCCAACACAGGCTCTCCTCCGAGCGCCGGTCATGTTCAGCATGCTGTGTCATTTAAACTGGCATGTCTCTGATTCTAGACGAGGATTCCCAGCTTTGCACAATATGTCAACCGCAGCATGGCGACACAAATGACACCGTGAGAGAAACCAGGCAGAGGCTGTGGGAAAAGTAGTTTACTTACACTTTGTTGTGCAATATGAAAGCTTCTGCATCATTTTGAGAAAAGATTTTGTAACAACAGATCTTTAATAATTATTCAGATTCAGATTCAGACAACTTTATTTATGTACATTATTTATGGAAGCATGCTTGAATGTCCGCCTTGCTGATGTCAGGCCCCTTACTGTGGATTCATTCATCAGTTCACTCAGTCACTCACTGCAAACATTTTGAGAAGCATGTCATCTCTAATTCCTGTTTTTATTATTCTCTGGCCCACACTAGGCCTTCACAAAATACACCATGAGGCCAAACTGTAAAATCATACAGACCAAAACCAGCAACTAAAGAACTGCAGACAGCAGAGTCGCCAACCTTAAATGGAAACTAAAGTTAGTTAGCAAACTGACCAACTACATCTACTGGGAATGACGTGGGGGTGTGAGTGATGGTGATGCTATGTCAGTTACAACTGACATAGATGATGATGTCACCAGTCATGTGACTCATAGCGTGTTTCATGTATTGCAGGTTGTTTTCCAGTCTGGGTGAACTCCACACCATTTCTCAGAAAGGCTTTGGAGCCAGCTTCACAGTCCGACCAGGCAGTCGCTACCCTGTCACTCGCCGAAGCCCCTCCCCTTCCCCTTCCCCCTGTTCTGAAAGACCTATAGGGCTAGGCTCCTCCCCCTCCCCTTGCCCTGATAGGCCAGATCTAGGCCATGGGCGTAGCCTCACCATCCTTAAATCTTCTAGTCTCAGTCTACCATCCGAGCCAAAGGAGGTTCGCTTCGTAATGCGAAGCGCCAGTGCTCGAGCCCGCTCCCGCTCTCCCTCCCCCTCCCCCCACGCCTCCCCCTGCCCCTCCCCAGTGCTGGGGGGCCCACTGATGGCCCTGCGGCCCTGGAGGCAGCGGCCCCTCAACCTGTGGAATAAGTATGATGTTGGGGACTGGCTGGAGAGCGTGGGGCTGGCTGAGCACCGTCAGCGCTTTCAAGAACACGAGATTGAAGGTTCCCACCTCCCTGCCCTCACCAAGGAGGATTACGCTGAGCTGGGCGTCACCAGACTGGGACACCGCATCAACATTGAACGGGCTCTAAGACAGCTGCTGGAGAGCTCCACTTGACCCTTCACCCTGACCTTATCAGCCCTGACATCTAGTCAGAAGCTCAGGTCGGCCATCTTGACTGGAACCTCTGATGCAATAGAATCACCACATTTTTGATTTTGTCCCTTCCATCAAGTGGAGCCCAATTTCCTGTAAGGGACCTCAATCTCATTTTGACGATGTTGTGCACCAACAAAATTAGGAGCAGTTTGACTGCTGTGTGTTCAGTGCATATGGCTAATGCTAAACTAACTCTCCCCAATGCTCATTGTGTATTGTAAGCTTCTCTTTAGAATATGATGGATAAACAATATAACAACAACAACAACAACGATAATGATGATGATGATGATGATAATCATAGTAATAATATATAGTAGACCACAGCAACCAAATTATACAGAAACAGTGCAGTGATTTAGCCAGTATGGGGCAGATTGACTTGTATTTGACTTATCGCAAAATCAAATTCTCCTAAATTAATTCACAAGAATACAATTGGCAAAAGCATATGATGCTACGAAGCCCACTGAAACATTTATATTTTTCTAATCCATCCGCTTAATTCAAAATGATCACTGCATGAGGTTTACAGTGTAGTCTCATGGCTCACGCAGGATGCAAAGCGGTCCGGTTGTTTCCATGATGACAGCATCCAGCTGACAACTAGTGAAGCTTCAGCCCACATAATGTACGATGAAAGGAACAAAAACTCAAGTGAATAGCATATTCACTTTTTACAATATTGAAAATCAGTTTGTCAGATTAAGAAGAGAACTATTTCAGCTAAGGACGGCACGGCAGCGCAGTGGTTAGCACAGTCGCCTCACAGCAGGAAGGCCCTGGGTTCGAGCCCCGGGGTAGTCCAACCTTGGGGGTCGTCCCGGGTCGTCCTCTGTGTGGAGTTTGCATGTTCTCCCCGTGTCTGTGTGGGTTTCCTCCGGGGGCGCCGGTTTCCTCCCACAGTCCAAAGACATGTAGGTCAGGTGACTCAGCTGTACTAAATTGTCCCTAGGTGTGTGTGTGTGTGTGTGTGTGTGTGTGTGTGTGTGGGCCCCGTGATGGGCTGGCGGCCTGTCCAGGATGCTCCCCGCCTGCCACCCAGTGGCTGCTGGGATAGGCTCCAGCATCCCCGAGACCCTGAGAGCAGGATAAGTGGTTTGGATGATGGATGGATGGATATTTCAGCTAAAGTCCCAACTATTCTCGGTTAACATGCAGTGGTGCTGCCACCTAGTGGGAAAAACGTAAACCACACCTTCAGATGTTTATTATCAAAGGACCTTGACTACTGAATTGTTACAGTAATGAAAAACATTGGAAATTAAACTGAAAAATAATCATTTCAAATGAAGGATTAACAGCTGTCCAGCTGAAGTTCCCCTAGATCCAGTGTTGTACTGGGTCTTCATATAAACCTGTAATACTTCTTATTGCATAATGTAATATGAAACCTACTGTATCAGATAACATGACCCAGTGTGTTGTAAGATTTACTCATCTGAAAAAGTTCTTCTGTAGCTGAAATCTGTGTCTCGTCGCACACAGAATCGTGCCTAAAACCACCAACTTGCACTTTGCTGAGCTCAGCCGGCTCCGGCGGGGCTGAGGCCCGACCGGCCCCTTTATATTCCAACCAACACAAGCTGCACACACACACACACACACACACACACACACACACACACACACACGAGGCTGTTAGCATAGCGTTAGCATTGTTTTGTAAACCAAATACGTACTGGATACACAGAGGTCAAAGTGCTGGCAGTTTAACGAGAGCCCTAGTCTGTGCTGTTGCTCTTCTCTCAGCACAGAAACCAGTTTGTCTTTACTTTCCTCTCACTCTAGAGCTGATTCCTGTAGGATCTGTGTTCATTTTCACTTTACAATATGTCAAGCTGATGATTTATAGAGGACACGTTTGTATTCGTGTGCCAATGAAAATGAGTTCGTATTAGCCTGGTGGTGATTTTCAGCTCTGTATGATTTGATAACGAGTTGAGTTTCCAGACGGTTGGGTGATGTTGTGGAAATGCTAATGATTTGTTAATGATTTGTTAATGATTTGTTAATGATTTGTTAAGGATTTTGATGTGGTGATGATGTGCTGTGTGTGTTTCAGGGAGAGCTGCTAACATGCTCCGGTTTCTTACCTGCATACTGAGGGCTGACTGTGGATGGTGCTATCTCTTTAAAGCCATCTGTACAGAAATATGTCTTAATCTTTACCCTTATCTCTATGATTATAACTTCTCTGCAATGAAACCCTTAAACCATAAAGTTCACCTTGAACCTGAACTCCGGTGTCACGTATGCCCCCTTTACCCAAAACCCTTTGCTTGAACTCCACCAAACCCACTTTACACAAAAATCCTTAAAACTTAAGTTTCACGTTTTTCACTTGATTTCAATATTGTATATTAAGTGCATGACTCGACCTCAACCTCCGGACTGTACCTACAGCTGTCCAGGTCCAGGTCCAGGTCCAGGCCCATGTCCAGGTCCAGGTGACGCCGCCCTTCCAAAAACGGCCCATATGTGGAATTTCCTCCTCGCCATATAGGGGCTTTGCTCCTTGCCAAATATGGAGGTACTTCACACCTTATATGGAGCTTCCGGCCCTAGAATATGCGCGTGAACGCCCCATGTGGCTGCTGATATGCGCGCCTACGTCAGCACACAGACGGCTATCCAGAAGATTGTAGGTATAAATAAATAGAGTAGTAAATAAAATATTATTTACAATTTACAATAGTTTAGTAAGCGACAGAACGGAAAGGAGACTAGAAGCGCTCCCGGTAATGGTTTGATCGGAGCTAAGCTTTGTGGGAAGGGAGTTGTGTTTGTTCCTCTGTTTGCTTTGGCCACACAAATCCCGGAAACGCAGCAGGGGCCCGTTGCCGGTGCGACACGCGTTGTTCCGGGTGACGACATCAAGCTGCGACCCTCTGGAGTTAAGATGGCTGCCGCCCGAGGTTTAATAACGAAGCGCGGCAGGACTTTCAAGGTTTACCACCTCGGTGGGGGGAAACATGCAGACCTGCCGCTCCCGGAATGCCCAGAAAAGTGCACATATTTGCATTAAAATGAGTTTTAGATCAACTGCGCTCAAAAAAGTTACGGTAAAATCTACCTAAAACGACCGTGAGCGGTCAGAATGACCGCGCGTCATTTGCGTGCTGTGCGTTGCTGTGTGCTAGCGACACACTAGCGCCCTCCAGTGCAGACAAATAGTCTGCACTGGATGTGTGACTGTGTGCGCCATGTGTGGGTACAGACGCACCATACTACCACCGAGGCGCTGCAGCAGTCCCAGGCGGTGGACAGCCGCCATTTTACATTGTTTAAAATAGTATTAAAGTTGTTAACATGCTAATTTTGGTGTCAGTCGTTTCTTAACAGACACACTAACATATGTAGTGCATTAATATCTCAGCTGGGTATTTATCTTGACACAATATAGAGGTTAAGAACCTTGGCCGCCTGCCCGCCCGCCCGCCGCGGTGGTTCTGGCAGTGTTTCAGTTGGATCAGCAGTTTGGGTTTTCCGTTTTGTTCTTCACTTTTTCAGTTTTGCTATTCAAGTCCACTATGCCTCTCTGAAGTTTAAATTGTTTAAAAATAGTATTATAGCTGTTAACATGTTAATTTCTTGTGTCAGTTAGTTTCCTAACAGACATACTAACATATGTAGTGCATTAATATCTCAGCTGGGTATTCATCTTCACAGAATGTAGAGTTTAAAAACTGGCCGTCATTTTGACCGCCCATGGTCGTTTTAGGTAGGAGTGAAATCCCGGTCGTTCTTTACAGCCTGGTGGAGAACGGAAGCGTTGGGATTTAACATGCAGTCAGTCTGTGTGGCTGGAGGAGGTCGTCTTAAGCTGACTTACAGGCTCAGATTTCAGACGGTCTTCACACACATCCTCAGGATTTGATGAAACTTTCACAAACGTGCAATTCAATATTTGAATCAGTGCAAGCCAGATAGCAAACCTGCTGCGGCCCGGACCCGTCCCACACCGATACTCTCATCCGGCCCACGTACCGCGTGGGATGATGGCACTTGGGCGGTCCGCTCATGTTTGCCTGATCTTGTCCAGAACCAAGCCATAGCAATGCCAAAGGTGGCCCATATTTGTTTGTGATATTTGGGCCATATTCACCGTTTACCACACGGGCCACTTCAGGGTCCTGCCCAGACCACATGTTGCCCAGAGCATCTTTGCCAGAAAAGGCCCACATGTGATTTGGCATATTTGGGCCATATCTGCTGTTATAGTTACTTGTGGGCCACTTCAGGCTCACATCCGTCTTGTCAGGGCCAGAAGAAGACCATCAGCGCCGCGTCACTGCCTGAAGTGGCCCACATCCGGATGCTGTCTGGGAAGTGTGAAAACGTGTCGGACACAGTTGCTGCTCACTGACCTTGAAATCACAAACGCTGAATCTGCTCCTTCACCGTTGTCATCCGGATTCATTGATCCTGTGTTTGTCCTCGACGCTCGGAGGATGAAGAGCTGTCAGCCTCCTGACGGATCACATCAGTTCGCCGTGACAACGTCCATGCTTTGGGAATCGCATTTTTATCCCAAATGCTGTGGTGTAATTACAATGAACTGAAAGTCTGAATTAGAAAAAAGGTTGTAATTTGTGTTGAATTCTACTTCTGATCTCAACATGTAAGGCAGAAATGGAAAATAAAAATGCGGTGGCAGTAGATCTTTGGTATTTACATGGCAGCATTCACATTTGAATGGAGTCAGCGAATCATTTGCATAATTCAGTGGAAACGATTTGCCAAATTTATTGAAGTTCGTTGTTGCACTTTGTGTTCTGCTTCCCTCTGTGAATCTGACGCTTGCAGAAAAACAGGTCAAAGGTCACAGGATCGAAACGCGCTGGTTTGCTGATGGTGTCTGGCGGGAATCAACACTTCCCTATAGATGTGTGCTGCTGCCCTGCTCAAAGGTCAACCGGTTAATCAGTTACATGGGCGGGAAGCTGTGTCCATCAGATTTTATTTTTCATTGTTTGAGTTGACGAGATGTTGGCGATCCCTCAGAACAATCCAGAAATCATTACAGGGACGAGGCGCGAAGGAACATCTGGACTTCCCACGATAACCCAAAGAAGAAAGAACCGACCGTTTCACAAACGCTGAGGAGGAATCACTCATTTAGTCCCGTCAACTTTCCAAGACGTCACATCACATCCGCCCTCGCCAAGTCACGTCACGTCCACCCAAACCATGTCACGTCACATCCACCCAGACCACGTCACGTCCACCCAAACCATGTCATGTCACATCCACCCTGATCACGTCCACCCTGACCGTGTTACGTCGCATCCACCAAAACCATATGTCACATCCACCCTGACCACGTCACGTCCACCCAAACCATGTCACGTCACATCCACCCAGACCACGTCACATCCACCCAAACCATGTCACGTCACATCAACCCTGACCACGTCACGTCACATCCACCCTGATCAAGTCACGTCACAACCACCCTGGCCGCGTCACGTCACGTCCACCCAAACCATGTCACGTCACATAACAGCCACCCTGACCAAGTCACGTCACATCCACCCAAACCATGTCACGTCACATCCACGCTGACCAAGTCACGTCACATCCACCCGGACCACGTCACGTCACATCCACCCTGATCATGTCCACCCTGACCGTGTCACGTCGCATCCACCAAAACCATATCATGTCACATCCACCCTGACCACGTCACGCCCACCCAAACCATGTCATATCACATCCGTCCTGACCAAGTCACATCACATCCACCCGGACCACGTCACGTCCACCCAAACCATTTCATGTCACGTCCACCTAAACCATGTCACGTCACATCCACCCTGACCGCGTCACGTCACGTCCATGTCACATCACATCCACCCTGACCACGTCACGTCACATCCACCCTGGCCTCATCATGTCACGTCCACCCTGACCGCATCACGTCACGTCCATGTCACGTCACATCCACCCTGGCCGCGTCACGTCACATCCACCCAAACCATATCATGTCACATCCACCCTGACCATGTCACATCACATCCACCCGGACCACGTCACGTCCACTCAATCCATGTCACGTCACATCCACCCAAACCATGTCATGTCACATCAACCCTGACCAAGTCACGTCACGTCCACCCAAACCATGTCACGTCACATTAACCCTGACCACGTCACGTCACATCCACCCTGACCAAGTCACGTCACATCCACCCTGACCACGTTACGTCCACCCAAACCATGTCACGCCACGTCCACCCAAACCATGTCACGTCACATCCACCCAAACCATATCGTGTCACATCCACCCTGACCAAGTCACATCACATCCACCCAAACCATGTCACGTCACATCAACTCTGACCACGTCACATCACATCCACCCTGACCATGTCACGTCACATCCACCCGGACCACGTCACGTCACGTCCACTCAAACCATGTCACGTCACATCCACCCAAACCATGTCATGTCACATCAACCCTGACCACGTCGCATCACATCCACCCTGACCGCGTCACGTCACGTCCATGTCACGTCACATCCACCCTGACCACGTCACGTCACATCCACCCTGGCCGCATCATGTCACGTCCACCCTAGCCGCATCACGTCACGTCCATGTCACGTCACATCCACCCTGGCCGCGCCACGTCACATCCACCCAAACCATATCACGTCACATCCACCCTGACCATGTCACATCACATCCACCCGGACCACGTCACGTCCACTCAAACCATGTCGCGTCACATCCACCCAAACCATGTCATGTCACATCAACCCTGACCACGTCGCATCACATCCACCCTGACCGCGTCACGTCACGTCCATGTCACATCACATCCACCCTGACCACGTCACATCACATCCACCCTGGCCGCATCACGTCACGTCCATGTCACGTCACATCCACCCTGACCACGTCACGTCACATCCACCCTGGCCGCGTCACGTCACATACACCCAAACCATATCATGTCACATCCACCCTGACCACGTAACATCACATCCACCCGGACCACGTCACGTCACGTCCACCCAAACCATCTCACGTCACATCCGCCCTGACCAAGTCACGTCACATCCACCCTGGTCGCGTCACGTCACGTCCACCCAAACCATGTCACGTCACATCCACCCGGACCACGTCACGTCACAACCGCCCTGACCATGTCACATCACATCCGCCCTGACCAAGTCACGTCGCATCCACCCGGACCACGTCACGTCATGTCCACCCAGACCAAGTCACGTCACATTCACCCTGACCACGTCACGTCACATCCACCCAGACCTTCTGCTTCCGGTCCTTCCAGTGAACGTCCAGTTCAGCCCCACAACCTGCAGTGGACTTCCTTCTTCTAATGGGTTTTACTTCAAACTCCACAATTAAGCTAAAATATCAATTTGAATAATTGCTTGTGTGTGTGTGTGTGTGTGTGTGTGTGTGTGTGTGTGGCGGTAACTTCAGGTTGACCGAAGCTCTACTTGAGCTGTTTGCTGATTGGTTGGGTTTGATTCCTGATGGTAATTCTGAATATTGTCTTTCTGCGTTTTACAAGCAGTTCCTTTTTCTATTTCCACCTGGCAACAACTCGGCACTGACCTGATCTTTATAATAAAGCGTCATTTATTAAACATACAAGCTGCTGTGTGTTTTACTCTCTTCAGACTGTCCTGTGATGATGGCAGCCTTTAAACCTGCTGCTAAAACCTTCCCACCTGCCCGGGTCCTGTGCACAACCACTCCGCTGCACCGCTGACCGGTTCCACACTGACCGGTTCACCGCTGACCAGTTCACCTGTTACCACTGAGCAGTTCACCACTGACTGGTTACCGCTGACTGGTTATCGCTGACCAGTTCACTGCTGACTGGTTCATCGCTGACCAGTTACCGCTGACCAGTTCACTGCTGACCGGTAACCGCTGACTGGTAACCACTGACCAGTTCACTGCGGAATGGTTCACCGCTGACCAGTTACTGCTGACCTATTACCACTGACCAGTTCACCGCTGACCAGTTACCGCTGAATTATTACCACTGACCGGTTACCGCTGACCGGTTCACTGCTCACTAGTAACCACTGACCAGTTCACTGCTGACTGGTTCACCACTGACCAGTCTCTAGTGACTGGTTCACCGTTGACCTGTTACCACTGAGCAGTTCACCACTGATTGGTTACTGCTGACTGGTTACCACTGAACAGTTCAACGCCGACCAGTTACCACTTACCGGTTCACCACTGACCAGTTACAACTGATTGGTTCACCGCTGACTGGTTACAGCTGACTGGTTCACCGCTGACCAGTTACCGCTGACCGATTCACCACTGACCAGTTACCGCTGACTGGTTCACCGCTGACCAGTTACCGCTGACCGATTCACCACTGACCAGTTACCGCTGACTGGTTCACTGCTGATCAGTAACTGCTGACCGGTTCACCGCTGATCAGTTACTGCTGACCGGTTCACCGTTGGCCTTTTACCACTGAGCAGTTCACCACTGATGGGTTACCGCTGACTGGTTACCACTGAACAGTTCAACGCCGACCAGTTACAACTGATTGGTTCACCGCTGACCGGTTCACCACTGACCAGTTACCGCTGACCTATTACCACTGACCGATTCACCACTGACCAGTTACCGCTGACCGGTGCTGACTGGTAACCGCTGACCGGTTCACCGCTCACTAGTTACTGCTGACCAGTTCACCGCTGACCAGTTACTGCTGACCGGTTCACCCGCTGACCGGTTTACCACTGACCGGTTACAGCTGGCTGGTTCACCGCTGACCAGTTACCACTGACTGGTTCACCGCTGACCTGTTACCACTTAGCCATTCACTGCTGACCGGTTACCGCTGACCAGTTCACCACTGACCAGTTACCGCTGACCTATTACCACTGACCAGTTACCGCTGACCTATTACCACTGACCGATTCACCACTGACCAGTTACTGCTGACCGGTGCTGACTGGTAACCGCTGACCGGTTCACCGCTCACTAGTTGCTGCTGACCAGTTCACCGCTGACCAGTTACTGCTGACCGGTTCACCCGCTGACCGGTTTACCACTGACCGGTTACAGCTGGCTGGTTCACCGCTGACCAGTTACCACTTACTGGTTCACCGCTGACCTGTTACCACTTAGCCATTCACTGCTGACCGGTTACCGCTGACCAGTTCACCACTGACCAGTTACCCCTGACCAGTTTACTGCTGACCAGTTACCACTGACTGGTTCACCGCTGACCGGTTATCGCTGACCAGTTCACGTTGACCGGTTACTCCTGACCTGTTACTACTGACCTGTTACCGCTGACCAGTTACTGCTGACCTATTACCACTGACCGGTTCACTGCTGACCAGTTCCTGCTGACTGATTCACCACTGACCAGTTACTGCTGACCAGTTCACCACTGACCAGTTACAGCTGACTGGTTCACCGCTGACCAGTTCACCACTGACCGATTCACCACTGACCAGTTACCCCTGACCTGTTACCACTGACCAGTTTACTGCTGACCGGTTCACCACTGACCGGTTACTGCTGACCAGTTCACCGCTGACCGGTTCACCGCTGACCTGTTACCACTTAGCCATTCACTGCTGACCGGTTACCGCTGACCAGTTCACCACTGACCGATTCACCACTGACCAGTTACCCCTGACCTATTACAACTGACCAGTTTACTGCTGACCAGTTACCACTGACTGGGTTACCGCTGACCAGTTCACCGCTGACCGGTTCACCACTGACCTGTTCACTGCCATCTGGTTACCACTGACCAGTTACTGCTGACCGATTCACCACTGACCTATAACCACTGACCGGTTCACTGCTGACCAGTTCCTGCTGACTGATTCACCACTGACCAGTTACTGCTGACCGGTTCTTGATAAGGTGGTGGTATGTTTGATAAGGTGGTGGTATGCTTGATAAGGTGGTGGCATGTTTGATAAGGTGGTGGCATGTTTGATAAGGTGGTGGTATGTTTGATAAGGTGGTGGTATGTTTGATAAGGTGGTGGTATGTTTGATAAGGTGGTGGCATGTTTGATAAGGTGGTGGTATGTTTGATAAGGTGGTGGTATGCTTGATAAGGTGGTGGCATGTTTGATAAGGTGGTGGCATGTTTGATAAGGTGGTGGCATGTTTGATAAGGTGGTGGTATGTTTGATAAGGTGGTGGTATGCTTTATAAGGTGGTGGTATGTTTGATAAGGTGGTGGTATGCTTGATAAGGTGGTGGTATGCTTGATAAGGTGGTGGCATGTTTGTAAGGTGTTGGGATGTTTGTAAGGTGATGGGATGTTTGATAAGGTGGTGGTATGTTTGATAGGGTGGTGGCATGTTTGTAAGGTGATGGGATTTTTGATAAGGTGGTGGTATGCTTGATAAGGTGGTGGCATGCTTGATAAGGTGGTGGTATGCTTGATAAGGTGGTGGCATGTTTGATAAGGTGGTGGTATGTTTGATAAGGTGGTGGGATGCTTGATAAGGTGGTGGCATGCTTGATAAGGTGATGGGATTTTTGATAAGGTGGTGGTATGTTTGATAAGGTGGTGGCATGTTTGATAAGGTGGTGGCATGTTTGATAAGGTGGTGGTATGTTTGATAAGGTGGTGGTATGCTTGATAAGGTGGTGGTATGCTTGATAAGGTGGTGGCATGTTTGATAAGGTGGTGGTATGTTTGATAGGGTGGTGGCATGTTTGATAAGGTGGTGGTATGTTTGATAAGGTGGTGGTGTGTTTGTAAGGTGATGGGATGTTGATAAGGTGGTGGTATGCTTGATAGGGTGGTGGCATGTTTGAATGGTTTCTTGTCTAACTTTGTGTCTCTTACTGTTCCTCGCTTTCTCCAGAGCTGCACTGTAAAAAACAAAACAAAAAACCGGAAGTATTCCGGCAGCTGGGGCGGCAGTAGAATACTGTGGACTCGAAAGGGGGAAGCTGATGCATTACAGATGTTTTACAGTGCAGATGGTGTTACGTAACTTCAGAGTCCGCCTGTCTCATCTGCCAAACGCGCAGAGGAACTCGAACCAAAAGCTTTCATGTGTTGTGATCGTTAGCATTAGCATGTTAGCATTAGCATGTTAGCCACACGTGGACACACTTCCAGCAAAATGTGGTTGAAAAGACGTAAACAAGTGGCTTTGCCAGTTAGTTTTGGTTGAAAGTGGAAGATGAAAAGACCAATGAAAGACAATTATATGCAGTTTTACAAGAAATGAAAGTTAAGATGTGCAGTTTTATAAGAAATGAAAGTTAAGATGTGCAGTTTTATAAGAAATGAAAGTTAAGATGTGCAGTTTTATAAGAAATGAAAGTTAAGATGTGCAGTTTTATAAGAAATGAAAGTTAAGATGTGCAGTTTTACAAGAAATGAAAGTTAAGATGTGCAGTTTTACAAGAAATGAAAGTTAAGATGTGCAGTTTTACAAGAAATGAAAGTTAAGATGTGCAGTTTTACAAGAAATGAAAGTTAAGGTGTGAAGTTTTACAAGAAATGAAAGTTAAGGTGTGCAGTTTTACAAGAAATGAAAGTTAAGATGTGCAGTTTTACAAGAAATGAAAGTTAGGATGTGAAGTTTTACAAGAAATGAAAGTTAAGGTGTGAAGTTTTACAAGAAATGAAAGTTAAGGTGTGCAGTTTTACAAGAAGAAATGAAAGTTAAGATGTGCAGTTTTACAAGTTTTACAAGAAGAATTATGAAGAATATGTCTGTGAATGTTCTCATTCATCCAGGTCATGGTTATCCAAAGGAGTTGAATCAAGTGCAACCAGTTACCACTGACCAGTTACCGCTGACCTATTACCACTGACCGATTCACCACTGACCAGTTACCGCTGACCGGTGCTGACTGGTAACCGCTGACCGGTTCACCGCTCACTAGTTGCTGCTGACCAGTTCACCGCTGACCAGTTACTGCTGACCGGTTCACCCGCTGACCGGTTCACCACTGACCGGTTAAAGCTGGCTGGTTCACCGCTGACCAGTTACCACTGACTTGTTCACCGCTGACCTGTTACCACTTAGCCATTCACTGCTGACCGGTTACCGCTGACCAGTTCACCACTGACCAGTTACCCCTGACCAGTTTACTGCTGACCAGTTACCACTGACTGGGTTACCACTGACTGGTTCACCGCTGACCGGTTATCGCTGACCAGTTCACGTTGACCGGTTACTCCTGACCTGTTACTACTGACCTGTTACCGCTGACCAGTTCACCGCTGACCTGTTCACTGCCGACCGGTTACCACTGACCAGTTACTGCTGACCTATTACCACTGACCGGTTCACTGCTGACCAGTTCCTGCTGACTGATTCACCACTGACCAGTTACTGCTGACCGGTTCACCACTGCTCAGTTACAGCTGACTGGTTCACCGCTGACCAGTTCACCACTGACCGATTCACCACTGACCTGTTACCACTGACCAGTTTACTGCTGACCGGTTCACCACTGACCGGTTACTGCTGACCAGTTCACCGCTGACCAGTTACCGCTGACCTGTTACCACTTAGCCATTCACTGCTGACCGGTTACCGCTGACCAGTTCACCACTGACCAGTTACCCCTGACCAGTTTACTGCTGACCAGTTACCACTGACTGGGTTACCACTGACTGGTTCACCGCTGACCGGTTATCGCTGACCAGTTCACGTTGACCGGTTACTCCTGACCTGTTACTACTGACCTGTTACCGCTGACCAGTTCACCGCTGACCAGTTCACTGCCGACCGGTTACCACTGACCAGTTACTGCTGACCTATTACCACTGACCGGTTCACTGCTGACCAGTTCCTGCTGACTGATTCACCACTGACCAGTTACTGCTGACCGGTTCACCACTGACCAGTTACAGCTGACTGGTTCACCGCTGACCAGTTCACCACTGACCGATTCACCACTGACCGGTTCACCACTGACCGGTTACTGCTGACCAGTTCACCGCTGACCAGTTACCACTGACTGGTTCACCGCTGACCTGTTACCACTTAGCCATTCACTGCTGACCGGTTACCGCTGACCAGTTCACCACTGACCGATTCACCACTGACCAGTTACCCCTGACCTATTACCACTGACCAGTTTACTGCTGACCAGTTACCACTGACTGGGTTACCGCTGACCAGTTCACCGCTGACCGGTTCACCACTGACCTGTTCACTGCCGACTGGTTACCACTGACCAGTTACTGCTGACCGATTCACCACTGACCTATTACCACTGACCGGTTCACTGCTGACCAGTTCCTGCTGACTGATTCACCACTGACCAGTTACTGCTGACCGGTTCACCACTGACCGGTTACAGCTGACCGGTCACCGCTGGCTGGTTACCGCTGGCTGGTTACCGCTGATCAGTTCACCACTGACCTGTTCACTGCCGACTGGTTACCACTGACCAGTTACTGCTGACCGATTCACCACTGACCTATTACCACTGACCGGTTCACTGCTGACCAGTTCCTGCTGACTGATTCACCACTGACCAGTTACTGCTGACCGGTTCACCACTGACCGGTTACAGCTGACCGGTCACCGCTGGCTGGTTACCGCTGGCTGGTTACCGCTGATCAGTTCACCGCTGACCAGTTCACCACTGACCGGTTCACTGCCGACAGGTTACCACTGACCAGTTTCCACTGACCGGTTCACCGCTGACCAGTTCCTGCTGACCGGTTCACCACTGACCAGTTCCTGCTGACTGATTCACCACTGACCGGTCACCGCTGGCTGGTTACCACTGATCAGTTCACCGCTGACCGGTTCACAACTGACCGGTTCACCACTGAACAGTTTCCACTGACCAGTTCACCGCTGACTGGTTACCACTGACCGATTACCACTGACTGGTTATCCCTGAGGACACCTGACAGAGAGACCCAGACAGGCTGGTTCATCCACATGCAAAGTCATCATCTGATCATGACGTCACGGATATATACCAAGTCCAGTTGCACTTGATTCAACTCCTTTAGGTAACCATGACCTGGATGAATGAGAACCTTCACAGACATCATGACGTCATGGCAGTCATGTCAGCGACCTCAAGTGATTCTCTACCCAGGATCAGTCAAAGTCAGTAAACATGAAACAAGGAAGACGTATTTTGAACAAATCCTTTTCAGTCGTATTACTTTGTGGTTTCTGAGGCTTAGTGTGAACTGCATGTTGTGACAGGTCTACCCAGTCTGTCTGGATCTCTAATTAGGGCTTTATAAAAAACACAAACCAAACTTTAGTTCTGAGCCCACACAGCTGAATCCTGATTGGCCGAGCTTCTGTCCCTTTGTGCTATTGGCCGTTGACCTCAGTCCTGACTTCCTATTGGTAGGCTAACTGAGACTTGCAGGCTGTGCATGACAGGAACCACAGAATAACTACACTTCACCAGCTGCAACCACCAGGTACAGTCACTCTGTGTGTGTGTGTGTGTGTGTGTGTGTACATGCATGCGTAGTGTTTGAAGGTATGTACATATGGAAAGTATACACAGTTTGTACTGTATACATAGTCCATCATGCAGGTTCAGAGGGTAAATACTTACAGGCATGTTTCATGTTCAAGTCGTATGTGGCCTGTGTGTTTTATATAAGATCCGTGTCCATTCTCATGCAGGGGGGGGGGGGCAGTCTTATCCAGACAGGGCCAGTGTGGGTGCAGGTCTTTGTTCCAACCAAGCAGTTACACACCTGATCCCACTAATCAACCAGCAGAGTCTTTGCTGAGGAACTTGATTAGGAGACACAGGTGTGCAACTGCTTGGTTGGAACAAAGACCTGCACCCACACTGACCCTTTCTGGATAAGACTGCCCCCACCCCTCTCATCCACCTCCACATTTACTCTCCACAGTTTGAAGATGGTGGCATGTTTGATAGGGTGGTGGCGTGTTTGATAGGGTGGTGGCATGTTTGATAGGGTGGTGGTATGTTTGATAAGGTGGTGGTATGTTTGTAAGGTGATGGGATGTTGATAAGGTGGTGGTATGCTTGATAAGGTGGTGGCATGTTTGATAAGGTGGTGGCATGCTTGATAGGGTGGTGGCATGTTTGAATGGTTTCTTGTCTAACTTTGTGTCTCTTACTGTTCCTCGCTTTCTCCAGAGCTGCACTGTAAAAAACAAAACAAAAAACCGGAAGTATTCCGGCAGCTGGGGCGGCAGTAGAATACTGTGGACTCGAAAGGGGGAAGCTGATGCATTACAGATGTTTTACAGTGCAGATGGTGTTACGTAACTTCAGAGTCCATCTGTCTCATCTGCCAAACGCGCAGAGGAACTCGAACCAAAAGCTTTCATGTGTTGTGATCGTTAGCATTAGCATGTTAGCATTAGCATGTTAGCCACACGTGGACACACTTCCAGCAAAATGTGGTTGAAAAGACGTAAACAAGTGGCTTTGCCAGTTAGTTTTGGTTGAAAGTGGAAGATGAAAAGACCAATGAAAGACAATTATATGCAGTTTTACAAGAAATGAAAGTTAAGATGTGCAGTTTTATAAGAAATGAAAGTTAAGATGTGCAGTTTTACAAGAAATGAAAGTTAAGATGTGCAGTTTTACAAGAAATGAAAGTTAAGATGTGCAGTTTTACAAGAAATGAAAGTTAAGATGTGCAGTTTTACAAGAAGTGAAAGTTAAGATGTGCAGTTTTACAAGAAGTGAAAGTTAAGATGTGCAGTTTTACAAGAAGTGAAAGTTAAGATGTGCAGTTTTATAAGAAATGAAAGTTAAGATGTGCAGTTTTATAAGAAATGAAAGTTAAGGTGTGGTTTTTCATGAAGTGAAAGTTAAGATGTGCAGTTTTACAAGAAGTGAAAGTTAAGGTGTGCGACTTCAAAGTCACCATAAACCCAGTGCTTGAGGCTGAACAATATCCACTGCCCCACGTTGAGGAACTTTTCACTGGATTGGCTGGAGGACAAAAATTCAGCAAAATTGACCTCACACAAGCCGACCTCCAGATGCAAGTCGATGAGGAGTCGAGGGAGCTGCTCACGATAGTCACTCACAAGGGCCTCTACCAATACTTCAGGCTACCCTTTGGAATAACATCGGCCCCGGCTCTCTTCCAGCGTGCGATGGACCAGATACTGAGCGGCTTGGCTGGTGTCCAGTGCTACTTGGACGACATACTGGTCACCGGGAAGACAGAGCAAGAGCACCTGGAAAATCTGGATGCCACACTGCAGCGGCTGGAAGAATATGGACTCAGGGTCCGCAGATCGAAGTGTGAGTTTTTCCAGTCTGCAGTAGAGTATTTGGGTCACGTAATAGACTCAGTGGGCTTACACAAAGTTCCATCCAGAATCAAAGCGAAGCATCGATGCCTCAAAATGCGAGTCAACTACGCTCTTATCTCGGGCTCCTAAACTACTATGGGAAATTCATACCGAGCCTCTCTTCTCTGCTGCGACCGCTTCACCAGCTGCTGTGCCATGGCAAGGCAAGGCAAGGCAAGGCAAGGCAAGGCAAGGCAAGGCAAGGCAAGGCAAGGCAAGGCAAGGCATGGAAATGGACTGAACAGTGTGAGGCTGCCTTTGTGCAAACAAAAAATGCGCTGCTTCAGTCTGACACTCTGACACACTTTGACCCCACATTGCCCTTACAACTCGCATGTGATGCTTCCCCTTATGGAGCGGGGGCAGTCATTTCTCACATCACGCCCAGTGGTGAAGAGCAGCCGGTCGCGTTCGCTTCATGCACACTCAACCAAGCCCAACGCAACTATGCGCAAATTGAACGAGAAGCGCTGGGAATTGTGTTTGGGGTCAGAAAATTTCACCAATATCTCTTTGGGAGGAAATTTGGCCACCACCCCCTGACAACAATTTTCGGGCCCCATACTGGTATTCCTTCCTTGGCAGCCAGTCGGATGCAAAGATGGGCCTTGTTGTTGTCATCAAATGCCGCAAGTCGGAGCTGCATGCAAATGCCGATAGGCTCTCTAGGCTGCCCCTGCCGGCTGACCATGGTGAGCCACAGCAGGTTGGCATTATCACTTCAGGCAAGTGGAGGAGGCTCCCATCACTTCTATTTAAGTGAAACGACACACCCGAAACGATGCTGTGCTCTCCAGACTGACGGAAGGAGTGGGAACCTTCCAGAGCATAAACCGTACCTCACAAGAAGGAGTGGGAACCTTTCCAGAGCATAAACCGTACCTCACAAGAAGAAGTGGGAACCTTCCAGAGCATAAACCGTACCTCACAAGAAGAAGTGGGAACCTTCCAGAGCATAAACCGTACCTCACAAGAAGGAATGGGAACCTTCCAGAGCATAAACCGTACCTCACAAGAAGGAGTGGGAACCTTCCAGAGCATAAACCGTACCTCACAAGAAGGAATGGGAACCTTCCGAGCATAAACCGTACCTCACAAGAAGGAATGGGAACCTTCCAGAGCATAAACCGTACCCCACAAGAAGGAGTGGGAACCTTCCAGAGCATAAACCGTACCTCACAAGAAGGAATGGGAACCTTCCAGAGCATAAACCGTACCTCACAAGGAGTGGGAACCTTCCAGAGCATAAACCGTACCTCACAAGAAGGAATGGGAACCTTCCAGAGCATAAACCGTACCTCACAAGAAGGAGTGGGAACCTTCCAGAGCATAAACCGTACCTCACAAGAAGGAGTGGGAACCTTCCAGAGCATAAACCGTACCTCACAAGAAGAAGTGGGAACCTTCCAGAGCATAAACCGTACCTCACAAGAAGGAGTGGGAACCTTCCAGAGCATAAACCGTACCTCACAAGAAGGAGTGGGAACCTTCCGGAGCATAAACCGTACCTCACAAGAAGGAGTGGGAACCTTCCGGAGCATAAACCGTACCTCACAAGAAGGAGTGGCGACCTTCCAGAGCATAAACCGTACCTCACAAGAAGGAGTGGGGACCTTCCAGAGCATAAACCGTACCCCACAAGAAGGAGTGGGAACCTTCCAGAGCATAAACCGTACCTCACAAGAAGGAGTGGGAACCTTCCAGAGCATAAACCGTACCTCACAAGAAGGAGTGGGAACCTTCCAGAGCATAAACCGTACCTCACAAGAAGGAGTGGGAACCTTCCAGAGCATAAACCGTACCTCACAAGAAGGAGTGGGAACCTTCCAGACCATAAACCGTACCTCACAAGAAGGAGTGGGAACCTTCCAGAGCATAAACCGTACCTCACAAGAAGAAGTGGGAACCTTCCAGAGCATAAACCGTACCCCACAAGAAGGAGTGGGAACCTTCCAGAGCATAAACCGTACCTCACAAGAAGGAACGGGCTCTCTGTGCAGGCAGGATGTCTCCTATGGGGACGCAGAGGGATTATTCCACCCACGCTACGAACAAGGCGACTACAGCAGCTACATGCAGGCCACAGCGGAATGGTCTGCAGGAAAGACCTCGCCAGGAGCTACTTCTTGTTTCAACTTCCGGCAAGATGGCGCTAGTGTGTGCGGCGAGGCGTCTGTCGGCTCTGTTTGGCGTATTGTTTGCTATTGTTCTGTTTTGCCGCATATGCTGTCGTGACGTCGTTGCTCTACTCGTATATGATCGCCAAGCGTTTCTCAATATCCGAGCGTCACACGAGTTGCTGTTGAAGCACAATTTGGGAGATCCATTCCGAAACCTTCCTCCATTGCTCTCGGCTATACCGCCATACCCAACCCAGTTGCACGGACTTTCGTGATGGCATCACGTTAATTAATCTATCGTGATACCATCACGAATATGACCTGATTTACATGATGTGGGCACGATCTGATAGAACCCTAACCCTAACCCTTACCCTAACCTTCGTGACCACATCACGTAAATCAGCTCATAGTGGTGATGGAGTGACGATCGAAAGTCCGTGCCACTGGGTAGATACCTGCGCCGCCCATCTGGTGTCCTTCCCCGGAGGAAGCGCCCTAGAAGACGGGGAAAGCGGGGTGGTGTCCGGGTGAGAATCAACGCTTACCTAACATCCTCCCATGGAAATGACCCTCGCCTCCTTCGCAGTGGTTATCACCTTTTTCCGCTTCGATGGCTCCTGCCTGTTGTTCCTGGCGTTGCTGTGGGCCAACTCCACCTGCCGGTGGAGGCTCCTCTTCCCTGGCGGACGCAGGCCCGCAGAGGCGGCGTGGAGAACAGGAACCTTCGCCCGCTGGATGGTGCATCAGCGTCAGACGAAGAGCAGCTTACTGTCCGTCTGGCTCTCGTTAATGCTAGACCTCTAGCTAATAAGACACTCCTGCTAAATGACTTCTTTGTGTAACGACCCTCACTTGTGCAGGTGTTCGTGATAGAGATTCAGACCAGGGGTTCCTAACAGTGGCTTTTATTGCCTGAATTCACAAATAAACCAACAATCCATGAGGTTTCTGCTGCAACGCGACTGCATACAAGTCTCCCGCGGAGATGGTCTAGCTCCCTCGTGTATGAGCTAGCAAACAATGTTTCTCCTGGCTAACCTCATGCGTTGCATAGCATACTAAACTTACATGGAAATCAAAATGCACAACTCATTAATGTTCGTGTAAACAAAAGTACAAAACAAACCAAACAAAAGGACAGACAGCACTGGCATGGCACACTGAGTGATCGTATAGTTTTAACATAGAAATTCTTGACTCTTGCAATAATCATAACCAAGTTCTTGCACATTGACATTATACATAAACCACGTACCTGCATTCCCAAATAAAACAACAATCCATGAGGTTTCTGCTGCAACGCGACTGCATACAAGTCTCCAGCGGAGATGGTCTAGCTCTCTCGGGTACGGGTAGCGCAAAGGCCCAAAATGTGTCAAAGCAAGAGTAAATAGACAAACAGTCGCACAGCCTTATATTTAACCTTAGTGAATGCGGTACAACATCTGGGGTTTACACAAACCATCAAAAGCATTGGATTACAATAACATGTTAAAATACACATTTTGGGAGAATTCACGTTATCTGAGTGAGGTCATTTTCAACTCTGTTACATTTACCTCTCGGGACTTGGATTTTATGTTTCTGACGGAGACCCGGCTTCACGCTGGGGAGTTCACCCCATTTTCTGAACTCCTTCCCCCTGACTGCTTATTCATCAGCTCGCCTCGGACCACTGGCAAAGGTGGAGGTCTAGCTTCTGTATTTAAATCCAGCCTCCACTGCCGACAGACAGCCTCTGTCTGACAGCTTCTGCAGCTTCGAGCTGCACCTTTTTGAAATAAAGTGTAATTGTCCCGTGCTGTGCGCAGGGGTCCACCGTCCACCAACATTCAATAAGAACTTCATTCAGGACTTCACAGACTTTGTGGCGGGGACTATAGTGAACTACGACAGTTTCTTAATTGTCGGTGATTTTAATATCCATGTCTGCTGTGAATCCAGACCTCTGGTCAAAGACTTTTTGAATCTTATTGACTCTTTTAATCTCACTCAACTGGTGACTGGCCCGACGCATGAGAAGGGTCCCACACTGGGCCTTGTGTTGGCCTTGGGTTTAAGTGTATGCATCACTGAAATATGTGATACACGTATATCGGACCATTTGCCTGTGTTATTTACTGTGATGCTGCCTTGTTCTCAGGTTAAATCACGCGCCCCGGCACGCTCCCGGCACGCTCCCTGCACACAATTAACCCTTTGACGGCGTCTCAGTTTTCTGTTGCTTTTAAAGATTCTATGCTTCACACCCTGGATGACTCTTGTAATCTCAGTGCTGATGACATTACCACTCTTTTTAACTCTACCTGCACTGACATACTGGACTTGGTTGCTCCTGTTAGAACCAAACGCCCTAAACCAGTGACAGAGCCATGGCTCAGTGACACCACCTGCGCTCTTAGACGCACATGTAGACGTGCTGAGAGAAAGTGGAAGAAAGACAAACTTCATGTCTCCTTAGGAATTCTAAGAGACTGCTTATCAGAGTACCAGAGAGCCATTAAATCTGCAAAAACACAGTTTCTATCGAACCTTGTGTCCAACAATTGTCATAGGCCTCAGGTTCTTTTTAATACTATTAACTCTCTTATAAATCCATGTGATTCTTCTTGCATCGTGCCAACGCCCACGCTCTGTGAAGAATTTCTTATTAAAGTTTTTACAGATAAGATCTCTGCTATTAGGGCCTCACCATCCTCTTCGGCCTCAGATCCTGGTATTTATTCTATGTGCCCAGCTGTCTTAGAGCAGTTTGAGCCTGTGTCCCTCTCCTTTATATCTGAGGTAGTTAACCATTTGAGGCCTTCAGATTGCCCCCTTGACAGTGTTCCACCCAGACTGATAAAAGATGATTTTACCACTGTTGGGTCTTGTATTGTAAATTTGATAAACACCTCTCTTCTCTCAGGCTGTGTTCCTGCTGCTTTCAAACATGCTGTAGTACAGCCCCTCATCAAAAGAGCAATCTTGATCCCTCTGTTCTTTCTAACTTTAGGCCAATTTCTAAGCTGCCTTTTCTTTCAAAAGTCTTAGAGAAAGCATTTTCTGTACAATTACAAACGCACCTAAAATTAATGGCATTTGTGAAAAGTTCCAGTCTGGTTTCAAATCACGTCACAGTACTGAAACAGCCCTTTTAAGAGTTTTAAATGATCTTCTTTTAACTATGGACCCTGGGAACTCCACTGTTCTGGTGCTTTTGGACCTGACTGCTGCCTTTGACACAGTTGACCATAATATTCTTTTATCATGTCTTGAGCTGTGTGTAGGCATTAAAGGTACCGTCCTAGAATGGTTCAAGTCTTACCTGTCAAATAGAAGCTTTTCTGTCCATATAGACCAATTCTCTTCAGCTGCGGCCCCACTTAACTGTGGGGTCCCCCAAGGCTCCATTTTGGGCCCCATTCTCTTCTCATTGTATATGCTGCCCTTGGGGTCCATCTTTAAAAAAACATAATATGTCTTTTCATTGTTTTGCTGATGATTTGCACATTTATCTGTCTATAAAAACAAACAGCAGAGATTCTATACAGGCTGTGCTTAGTTGTTTAAAGGATGTCAAAACATTGATGGACTAAATCAAAATAAGACTGAAATTATTGTATATGGAAAGCCTGATCTGCTGGATGGTTATGATAGCGCTCTTGGCCCTTTAGCTTCCTACAGTCACTCTTCTGTTAGGAATCTTGGGGTGATTTTTGACGTCTCTTTTAACTTTGACAAACAAATAAGCTCAGTAGTCAAAACAAGTTTTTTTCAATTACAACTTCTGGGAAAAGTAAAGGCCTATCTCCCTCCAAATGATCTTGAAAGGGTAATTCATGCATTTATTACCTCTCGTTTGGATTATTGTAACTCATTGTATGTTGGCGTAGCTCAGTTGTCGCTTCGTCGCCTGCAGCTTGTACAAAATGCAGCTGCTCGCCTGCTGACAGGAAAGAAGTGACGTGATCACATAACGCCTGTACCGGCCTCCCTTCATTGGCTTCCTGTCTGTTTTAGGATTCAGTTTAAGATTTTATTACTTGTTTTCAAGTCTTTAAATGGGCTGGCACCATCTTATTTATCTGAGCTAATACATCATCATATACCAGTCAGAGCACTCGGGTCAGCAAACCAGATGCTCCAGCCTACATGTTCCCAGATCCAGGCTTAACAACAGGGGGGACAGAGCCTCTGCAGTGGCTGCTGCCCCTGATCTCTGGAGCAACTTACCAGTACACATCAGATCTGCTCAGACCCCAGAGACTTTTAAATCTTGGTTAAAGACCTACCTCTTCTCGCTGGCATTCGATTCAAGTTGACCTAGACACCGTGATTTGATTGTGGAAATATACTTTTACTCTTGTGTTTTATTTTTTACATTTTAATTTCTTTATTTTACTATGTCTTTTTTACATGTATTTTTATATTCATATGTGTTACTTATTTTATATTGTATTTTAAGCTTGTGCAGCACTTTGGTTCAACTGTGGTTGTTTTAAATGTGCTATATAAATAACTTAACTTGACTTGACTTGACTTGGACTGGATGGGCAAATAGAAGAGACTGCGAGAAATCAAAATCAAACCAAATCAATTTTATTTGTGTAGCCCAATGTCACAAATTACAAATTTGCCTCAGTGGGCTTAACAGCAACACAACATCCTATCCTTAGACCCTCTCATCGGATAAGGAACAACTCCCTAAAGAAACCCCTTTAACAGGGAGAAAAAATAGGAAGAAACCTCAGGGAGAGCAACAAGGAGGATCTCTCTCCCAGCATGGACAACGTGCAATAGATGTTGTGTTTACGCAATTTACACAATACAACATTGAAAGAGGATAACAGAATTATAATGATAATTAATAATAATTATAATTTATGAAGAATATGTCTGTGAATGTTCTCATTCATCCAGGTCATGGTCATCCAAAGGAGTTGAATCAAGTGCAACTGGACTTGGTATATATCCGTAAAGACGTTTCGCCTCTCATCCAAGAGGCTTCCTCAGTTCGTGCCTTTCTGACTAGACCAAGCTAGTCTGACTGGCTGCTGATGAGACTCAGAACTTATTCTCTAGGAGTCGTTGTCAGAGCTAGAGCCACGCATATCAATAGCTCTGACAACGACTCCTAGAGGATAATTATCTGAGTCTCATCAGCAGCCAGTCAGACTAGCTTGGTCTAGTCAGAAAGGCACGAACTGAGGAAGCCTCTTGGATGAGAGGCGAAACGTCTTCACGGATATATACCAAGTCCAGTTGCACTTGATTCAACTCCTTTGGATATGAAGAATATGATGCACAGGATGCCAAGCAGTGTCCAGATGCCAACGGAACAGTCCAGGACCCAAGCCACATGACCAGCATCATCATGTAAAAAAAACAAAAAACAAAAACATGAGATTCCTCGAGGTAAATGGTGTGCAACACATCTGCTCTGCTCCCCGTCTCCCATCTACTAATGGATTAGCAGAGAGATTTGTTCGGAGCATGAAACACGCTTTGAAGGCTTCTCAGGGCCAAGGCTCTCTCCACCAGAGGCTGAACAGCTTCCTGCTGTCTTACAGAAATGTTCCCCACGCAACCACCAGAGCTGCTCCTGCGGTATTGCTCATGAAGAGACAGATCCGCACCAACCTCGACCTCCTAAAACCACCAATGACCAAAGAGACTGTTAACAAACTCAGGTTCAACAATGCCAACATAAAGCAAAAGAAAGGATCTTCTTCCCAGGTGACAGTGTACTGGCACGCAACTATAACACCGGACCAAAATGGGTGCCAGCCACCATCCTGGCACAGACAGGGCCTGTGTCCTGTACAGTCCAGACCACTGAGGACACCGTCTGGAGGAGACACACAGACCAACTGCTTGCTGCAACAACAGCGTATGGGAACACTACATCACCACTACCAGTGGTCTGTGCTGAACCATACGAGCAGGACAAACCAGCCCAACCCACACTTACCCAGAATGCACCGGGTCACACAGAACCTGCTTCTTCTGGGCCCACCTCTTCAGCAGTTTCCGAGACAGAACTGACGTCATGCTCCACACCGACGTCTGTCCCTGTTGCAGCCTTTGTAGATCCGCCAGAGGCTGGTGCTAACCGCCGGTATCCCCTAAACGCCTAGATTTATAGTAGCCACACCCTGAAGAATGGGGCGGAATAATCCCCAGGGTTATGGCAGGGTCCGAGTAGTCCACCTCATTTCCTTAGTAAAAAAAAAAAGAAAAAGGAATATTGTTGCTTGTCACTGGGAGTAAGGGGGACTGTTAATTCTTGTTGTTATTTGTAATTGAACAGTTTTGATTCCAGGGATTTGAGACATTTTAGTTACCATGGACAACACAGTGTTTACATGTCATGATAGTGGCTTATTTGGTTACAGGTGTTCTGACGTTACTGATGCCACATGTTCATTAAGTGGGGAGGAGACGTTATATATTGTGATTATACCTGGTCCGTTGCTGCCATCTATAGGCGGATCAGGGTATTGACATTACGGGTGACTTGGAGTGACATGTGACAGTTGTGAATAAACTACCGGCTGTCATGACGGCTAATTTCGAATTCGTCTCCCGACTGATTTATGTTGTAAACCTAGCAGTATAAGTTGGGCAATACTCTAAGGAAGATACAACAATAATCATCTCTCCTTTGCCATAAGGAACAGACAACACGTGTATTTAACAACAAGCATACTAAAGAAAAATACCACATTAGTATTTACAATTCAAAACGGAGATAAGGCACTGGTTTCGAAGGCTTTCTCGGAACGGAGGGCCTTCATGTTGAACTGGAAATGAGTGTTTGTAAAGTGCCTGAAAGACACAGGATCCTCTTTACTGGTCAGCAGAACGCTGCTCTGCA
This sequence comes from Lampris incognitus, assembly GCF_029633865.1. Taxonomy (NCBI): domain Eukaryota; kingdom Metazoa; phylum Chordata; class Actinopteri; order Lampriformes; family Lampridae; genus Lampris; species Lampris incognitus. Next base: position 1,699,466 of record NC_079213.1, on the reverse strand, counting down.
AATAAGCTTTGTGATTTTGATAGCCGTCTTACAAAACCTTGCGTCACTACTTACTGTCAACATATAACTTGTCCAGGCTCTTGGCTGCACAGTGCCTTATGTTTTTTGCCTCCAATTCTGCTCAACTGTTCAATCTGAGAATACAGATTAATGACCAAGACTTGAAATTTTACCTTATAACAGCATTATGTGTGATTGCAAAGTGGCATGTAGCAAATATCAGAGCATTTATCAATACATAGGCTATTATATTACTATCCCTTGTACCATAATCCAAGGTAAGCAGAGGGCCAAATCTAGGTTCATCAGAATGATATACTACTATGCAAAGTACCATAGAAAACATCAGACTTTACCATCATAAATCTACAGCACCATAAGACAGGCAGCAGCGTTCATCGGCTCTAGGGTCAGGGTGAGTGTTCATCAGATCTAGAGTCAGGGTGAGTGTTCTTCAGATCTAGAGTCAAGGTGAGTGTTCATCAGCTCTAAAGTTAGGGTGAGTGTTCATCAGCTCTAGAGTCAGGGTGAGTGTTCATCGGCTCTAGAGTCAGGGTGAGTGTTCGTCAGCTCTAAAGTCAGGGTGAGTGTTCATCAGCTCTAGAGTCAGGGTGAGTGTTCATCAGCTCTAGAGTCAGGGTGAGTGTTCATCGGCTCTAGAGTCAGGGAGAGTGTTCATTGGCTCTAGAGTCAGGGCGAGTGTTCATCAGCTCTAAAGTCAGGGTGAGTGTTCATCGGCTCTAGAGTCAGGGGAGAGTGTTCATCGGCTCTAGAGTCAGGGCGAGTGTTCATCAGCTCTAAAGTCAGGGTGAGTGTTCATCGGCTCTAGAGTCAGGGGTGAGAGTTCATCGGCTCTAGATTCAGGGAGAGTGTTCATCGGCTCTAGAGTCAGGGAGAGTGTTCATCGGCTCTAGATTCAGGGAGAGTGTTCATCAGCTCTAGAGTCAGGGTGAGTGTTCATTGGCTCTAGAGTCAGGGTGAGTGTTCATCGCCTCTAGAGTCAGGGAGAGTGTTCATCGGCTCTAGAGTCAGGGTGAGTTTTCATAGACAAGTCATTTGGGTAATCAAGTGTGCAGCTTCCCCAACATTAGACTTCTTTCCTCAGCACTTGAGCTGTTCCTCCAAGCAATCAAATTCATCCATCCTCTACAACGTGTTGACATGATAATCGGAGTTCCTTGGTCACAAAATACTTGACCTCCTTCAGTATCATCACCGGTTTCTTTAGAACGCACTTCTGAAATTCAGAAATGGTGGTAAACACAGGAACACTCGCATATAAGCCATTTCCAAAATTAACGAGCCAGTTGTGTTTAAAAACCTGACAACAGGTTCCAATTTAATCACACTGCAAAACTTAAAAGTTAATGGCCAAAATCCCTTATAATATTTGTAGTACTTGTAATACATTCAGTTCATTGAATCTAATAAGCCAGCGCCACAGTTGAATATCAAGAATTTCACTTTGTGGCTTTGTAATTTACAGTGTTACAATTACAATTACATTTAGCAGACGCTTTTATCCAGAGCGATGTACATCTGAGAGTTAATACAACACAAACAAGGACTAGTCAGGAGACAACAACACAACACAACACAAGCAAGGACTAGTTGGGAGACAACAACACAACACAAGTAAGGATCTAGTCCGTAGGCGACAACGCAAGTAAGTGCCAAAAAGCTAGGTTCAAGTCCGATAGGACATACACTACCATTCAAAAGTTTGGGATCACCCAAACAATTTCGTGTTTTCCATGAAAAGTCACACTTATTCACCACCATATGTTGTGAAATGAATAGAAAATAGAGTCAAGACATTGACAAGGTTAGAAATAATGATTTGTATTTGAAATAAGATTTTTTTTACATCAAACTTTGCTTTCGTCAAAGAATCCTCCATTTGCAGCAATTACAGCATTGCAGACCTTTGGCATTCTAGCTGTTAATTTGTTGAGGTAATCTGGAGAAATTGCACCCCACGCTTCCAGAAGCAGCTCCCACAAGTTGGATTGGTTGGATGGGCACTTCTTTGAGCAGATTGAGTTTCTGGAGCATCACATTTGTGGGGTCAATTAAACGCTCAAAATGGCCAGAAAAAGAGAACTTTCATCTGAAACTCGACAGTCTATTCTTGTTCTTAGAAATGAAGGCTATTCCATGCGAGAAATTGCTAAGAAATTGAAGATTTCCTACACCGGTGTGTACTACTCCCTTCAGAGGACAGCACAAACAGGCTCTAACAGGTACTATTTAATGAAGATGCCAGTTGGGGACCTGTGAGGCGTCTGTTTCTCAAACTAGAGACTCTAATGTACTTATCTTCTTGCTCAGTTGTGCAACGCAGCCTCCCACTTTTTTTTCTACTCTGGTTAGAGCCTGTTTGTGCTGTCCTCTGAAGGGAGTAGTACACACCGGTGTAGGAAATCTTCAATTTCTTAGCAATTTCTCGCATGGAATAGCCTTCATTTCTAAGAACAAGAATAGACTGTCGAGTTTCAGATGAAAGTTCTCTTTTTCTGGCCATTTTGAGCGTTTAATTGACCCCACAAATGTGATGCTCCAGAAACTCAATCTGCTCAAAGAAGTGCCCATCCAACCAATCCAACTTGTGGGAGCTGCTTCTGGAAGCGTGGGGTGCAATTTCTCCAGATTACCTCAACAAATTAACAGCTAGAATGCCAAAGGTCTGCAATGCTGTAATTGCTGCAAATGGAGGATTCTTTGACGAAAGCAAAGTTTGATGTAAAAAAAATCTTATTTCAAATACAAATCATTATTTCTAACCTTGTCAATGTCTTGACTCTATTTTCTATTCATTTCACAACATATGGTGGTGAATAAGTGTGACTTTTCATGGAAAACACAAAATTGTTTGGGTGATCCCAAACTCTTGAACGGTAGTGTAGGTGTCAACAGGCAGTGCACAAAGGCAATGCATAGGGTGCATAGAAGTGTTGCTTTTTTTAATATATATTAACACCATCTGGTGTGGAGGTGTTCGAGAAAGAGCTGGGTCTTTAGCTTCTTCTTAAAGATAGAGAGCCAAGTAATGCTGGCAAGTGTCTGTATCATGCTGCCCACACATAAACCAATCAGCCAAAACATTAAAACCACCTGCATAACATTGTGTAGGTCCCCATCATGCCACCAAAACAGCTCTGACCCATCGAGGCATGGACTCCACAAGACCTCTGAAGGTGTCCTCTGGTATCTGGCACTCAGGTCCTGTAAGTTGCTAGGCGGAGCCTCCGTGGATAAGACTTGTTTTCCAGCACATTCCACAGATGCTTGATTGGACTGAGATCTGGGGAATTTAGAGGCAAAGTCAATGCCTTGAACTCTTTGTCATGTTCCTCAAACTATTCCTGAACAATGTCTGTAGTATGGCAGGGTGCATTATCCTGCTGTAAGACGCCACTGCTATCAGGGAATACCGTTACAATGAAGGGGTGTACCTGGTATGCATCAAAGTAACATCCACATGAATGCAGGACCCAAGGTTTCCCAGCAGATCATTGCTCAGAGTATTACACTGCCTCCGCCAGGTTGCCTTCTTTCCCTACGGCACTAGGATAGTGCATGCTGGTGCCAGCTCTTCTCCAAGTAAACAACACACATGCACCCAGCCATCCACATGATGTAAAAGAAAACGTGATTCATCAGACCAGGCCACCTTCTTCTATTGCTCCATGGCCCAGTCCTGATGCTCACGTGCCCATTGTAGGTGCTTTCGGCAGTGGGCAGGGGTCATCATGCGCAGTGGCGGCTGGTGCAAACAACTTTTGGGGGGACACAATGTACCTTGTTGCAGCACACCTGACAGCTGCTTTAATGTCCACACAGTCACAGAGTTATTAAGAAGGACCATGTAGCCTATATATAGATGTTACCAGGAGTACGAACCCTGATAAATAACCATCAGGCTTTGCATCTGACTGTCAGACAATCATGACCATTAAAACAAAAATAATCCATGGGTGTGTGAGAACAAATTTGTACATACGGACCATTGATGAATCAGACCCATTGAGCCATAGACCAATAAGAATAAGAGCCAACGGGAAGCTTCTTGTGCAAAGCCATTGGTCCAAATCCATTCAAATTCAATTCAAACAGGCTGTGATTGGTTTCCCAACCTCACTAAAACACCCGGATGAATGTATTTCGGAAGTACAGTAAGATGTTACAGAATTGTGTGGTACAGAGAATATCGGCTGGCCTTCCAGGCTATATACATTTGTTTCATGTTTGAGTCCTCAGAAAACAGGCTTCAGAGGCTAACAGCAGCATTAAGCCGTCATTAGAGTCGGTTTTCCTCCTGGTCTGTGCTGTCAGTAGGCGGTTGAATAATACTGAGAAACAAGAGGAGGCTCAGTCTGTCGGGACGTTCACGAGGGGAGACGTTTTACTGTATTTGCACATAAAAGAATCAACCCCCTTAAAAGTCTATCAGGCACAGGAAGGCAATACAATGATTTCCTCCTCACTGCTCGGGGAACATCCGTCAGCAGTGTGCTTCCTCCTGTTCCTGCTCAACAAGGCATGCATGTGAGGGTTAATACTCCTGTCTGTGCCCCTGAGCAAGGCAGTGGAAAGAAGAACCGGAGTCGGTCCCCGGGCGCTGCAGCTGCCGCTGCTCCTATACAGTAGGCTGGTTCCATGCAGAGACACACTCACTGTGACCAAACAACTGCACAATGACAACAATACAAATACACAAGTGGTTTTTAAAGCTGGGCGTGTTTTCTGATGGTTTCAGAGGCTGACATGCTGTCCATCCCAGAACTGATAAAGAAGAAAAGAGATGGAGGGAGGCTGACGGATGAAGAGATCAGGCTTTTCATCCGGGTGGTCACAAACCGATCCATCCAGGACTGTCAGACAGGTAAAACCAGACCAGACACAGCAGGTCAGAGACTTGGCTGTCTTTCCACCGACAGCCATCTTTATTTCAATCTTTCTTTTGATTTACATACATCAAGTCCAGTCCGTTTCATTCGTGTAGCCCAGTATCACAAACTGCAAATGTGCCTCCGGGGCTTTACGGCAACACAACATCCTGTCCTTCGACCCCCACATCAGATAAGGAACACCTCCCCAAAACCTTTAACGGGAGAAAAACCAGGAAGAAACCTCAGGGAGCGCAGCAGAGGAGGAGCACCAACCGGCAGCGGGAAACTAACACTGAACACATCACTGCTGGAGCTCAACCACGCCTCCGCTTTCTCACGCAGCTCAAGAGAAACCGGCCCAAACACCGGGGCTGCTTCTGTTTTACCCAGCCATGACCCAGTCCACCACACACATCTTCTGTTACAGCATCACAGCATCACAGTATCGTAGCATCACAGCATCACAGCATCGCAGCATCGCAGCATCACAGCATCACAGCATCACAGCATCACAGTATTGTAGCCTCACAGCATCACAGTATTACAGCATCACAGTATTGTAGCATCACAGCATCACAGCATCACAGTATTGTAGCATCACAGCATCACAGTATTGTAGCATCACAGCATCACAGTATTGTAGCATCACAGCATCACAGCATCACAGTATTGTAGCATCACAGCATCACAGTATTGTAGCATCACAGCATCACAGTATCGTAGCATCACAGCATCACAGCATCGCAGCATCGCAGCATCACAGCATCACAGCATCACAGCATCACAGTATTGTAGCCTCACAGCATCACAGTATTACAGCATCACAGTATTGTAGCATCACAGCATCACAGCATCACAGTATTGTAGCATCACAGCATCACAGTATTGTAGCATCACAGCATCACAGTATTGTAGCATCACAGCATCACAGCATCACAGTATTGTAGCATCACAGCATCACAGTATTGTAGCATCACAGCATCACAGCATCACAGCATCACAGTATTGTAGCATCACAGCATCACAGTATTACAGCATCACAGCATCACAGCATCACAGTATTGTAGCATCACAGCATCACAGTATTGTAGCATCACAGCATCACAGTATTACAGCATCACAGCATCACAGTATTGTAGCATCACAGCATCACAGCATCACAGTATTACAGCATCACAGCATCACAGTATTGTAGTATCACAGCATCACAGCATCACAGCATCGCAGCATCACAGCATCACAGTATTGTAGCATCACAGCATCACAGCATCACAGTATTGTAGCATCACAGCATCACAGCATCACAGTATTACAGCATCACAGCATCACAGCATCACAGCATCGCAGCATCACAGTATTGTAGTATCACAGCATCACAACATCACAGTATTGTAGCATCACAGCATCACAGTATCACAGTATTACAGCATCACAGTATGACAGCATCACAGTATTGTAGCATCACAGCATCACAGCATCACAGTATTGTAGTATCACAGCATCACAGTATTGTAGTATCACAGTATTACAGCATCACAGCATCACAGCATCGCAGCATCGCAGCATCACAGCATCACAGCATCACAGCATCACAGTATTGTAGCCTCACAGCATCACAGTATTACAGCATCACAGTATTGTAGCATCACAGCATCACAGCATCACAGTATTGTAGCATCACAGCATCACAGTATTGTAGCATCACAGCATCACAGTATTGTAGCATCACAGCATCACAGCATCACAGTATTGTAGCATCACAGCATCACAGTATTGTAGCATCACAGCATCACAGTATCGTAGCATCACAGCATCACAGCATCGCAGCATCGCAGCATCACAGCATCACAGCATCACAGCATCACAGTATTGTAGCCTCACAGCATCCCAGTATTACAGCATCACAGTATTGTAGCATCACAGCATCACAGCATCACAGTATTGTAGCATCACAGCATCACAGTATTGTAGCATCACAGCATCACAGTATTGTAGCATCACAGCATCACAGCATCACAGTATTGTAGCATCACAGCATCACAGTATTGTAGCATCACAGCATCACAGCATCACAGCATCACAGTATTGTAGCATCACAGCATCACAGTATTACAGCATCACAGCATCACAGCATCACAGTATTGTAGCATCACAGCATCACAGTATTGTAGCATCACAGCATCACAGTATTACAGCATCACAGCATCACAGTATTGTAGCATCACAGCATCACAGCATCACAGTATTACAGCATCACAGCATCACAGTATTGTAGTATCACAGCATCACAGCATCACAGCATCGCAGCATCACAGCATCACAGTATTGTAGCATCACAGCATCACAGCATCACAGTATTGTAGCATCACAGCATCACAGCATCACAGTATTACAGCATCACAGCATCACAGCATCACAGCATCGCAGCATCACAGTATTGTAGTATCACAGCATCACAACATCACAGTATTGTAGCATCACAGCATCACAGTATCACAGTATTACAGCATCACAGTATGACAGCATCACAGTATTGTAGCATCACAGCATCACAGCATCACAGTATTGTAGTATCACAGCATCACAGTATTGTAGTATCACAGTATTACAGCATCACAGCATCACAGCATCATAGTATTACAGCATCACAGTATTACAGCATCACAGTATTGTAGCATCACAGCATCACAGCATCACAGTATTGTAGTATCACAGCATCACAGTATTGTAGTATCACAGTATTACAGCATCACAGCATCACAGTATTACAGCATCACAGCATCACAGTATTACAGCATCACAGCATCACAGCATCGCAGCATCACAGTATTGTAGCATCACAGCATCACAGTATTACAGCATCACAGTATTGTAGCATCACAGCATCACAGCATTGTAGTATCACAGCATCACAGCATCACAGCATCACAGTATTGTAGTATCACAGCATCACAGTAATGTAGTATCACAGAATCACAGCATCACAGTATTGTAGCATCACAGCATCACAGCATCACAGTATTACAGCATCGAAGTATTGTAGCATCACAGCATCACAGTATTACAGCATCACAGTATTGTAGCATCACAGCATCACAGTATTGTAGTATCACAGCATCACAGTATTGTAGTATCACAGCATCACAGCATCACAGTATTGTAGCATCACAGCATCACAGTATTGTAGCATCACAGCATCACAGTATTGTAGCATCACAGCATCACAGCATCACAGTATTGTAGTATCACAGCATCACAGTATTGTAGTATCACAGCATCACAGTATTGTAGTATCACAGCATCACAGCATCACAGTATTGTAGTATCACAGTATTACAGCATCACAGCATCACAGCATCACAGCATCACAGTATTACAGCATCACTGCATCACAGTATTACAGCATCACAGCATCACAGCATCACAGCATCGCAGCATCACAGTATTGTAGCATCACAGCATCACAGTATTACAGCATCACAGTATTACAGCATCACAGTATTGTAGCATCACAGCATCACAGCATCACAGTATTGTAGTATCACAGCATCACAGCATCACAGTATTGTAGTATCACAGCATCACAGCATCACAGTATTACAGCATCACAGTATTACAGCATCACAGCATCACAGTATTGTAGTATCACAGCATCACAGCATCACAGTATTACAGCATCACAGCATCACAGTATTACAGCATCACAGCATCACAGTATTGTAGCATCACAGCATCACAGCATCACAGCATCGCAGCATCACAGCATCACAGTATTGTAGTATCACAGCATCACAGCATCACAGTATTGTAGCATCACAGCATCACAGTATCACAGTATTACAGCATCACAGTATGACAGCATCACAGTATTGTAGCATCACAGCATCACAGCATCACAGTATTGTAGTATCACAGCATCACAGTATTGTAGTATCACAGTATTACAGCATCACAGCATCACAGTATTACAGCATCACAGCATCACAGTATTACAGCATCACAGCATCGCAGCATCACAGTATTGTAGCATCACAGCATCACAGTATTACAGCATCACAGTATTGTAGCATCACAGCATCACAGCATTGTAGTATCACAGCATCACAGCATCACAGCATCACAGTATTGTAGTATCACAGTATTACAGCATCACAGCATCACAGTATTACAGCATCACTGCATCACAGTATTACAGCATCACAGCATCACAGCATCGCAGCATCACAGTATTGTAGCATCACAGCATCACAGCATCACAGTATTACAGCATCACAGCATCACAGTATTACAGCATCACAGTATTGTAGCATCACAGCATCACAGCATCACAGTATTGTAGTATCACAGCATCACAGCATCACAGTATTGTAGTATCACAGCATCACAGCATCACAGTATTACAGCATCACAGTATTACAGCATCACAGCATCACAGTATTGTAGTATCACAGCATCACAGCATCACAGTATTACAGCATCACAGCATCACAGTATTACAGCATCACAGCATCACAGTATTGTAGCATCACAGCATCACAGCATCACAGCATCACAGCATCGCAGCATCACAGCATCACAGTATTGTAGTATCACAGCATCACAGCATCACAGTATTGTAGCATCACAGCATCACAGTATCACAGTATTACAGCATCACAGTATGACAGCATCACAGTATTGTAGCATCACAGCATCACAGCATCACAGTATTGTAGTATCACAGCATCACAGTATTGTAGTATCACAGTATTACAGCATCACAGCATCACAGTATTACAGCATCACAGCATCACAGTATTACAGCATCACAGCATCGCAGCATCACAGTATTGTAGCATCACAGCATCACAGTATTACAGCATCACAGTATTGTAGCATCACAGCATCACAGCATTGTAGTATCACAGCATCACAGCATCACAGTATTGTAGTATCACAGCATCACAGTAATGTAGTATCACAGAATCACAGCATCACAGTATTGTAGCATCACAGCATCACAGCATCATAGTATTACAGCATCACAGTATTGTAGCATCACAGCATCACAGTATTACAGCATCACAGTATTGTAGCATCACAGCATCACAGTATTGTAGTATCACAGCATCACAGTATTGTAGTATCACAGCATCACAGCATCACAGTATTGTAGCATCACAGCATCACAGTATTGTAGCATCACAGCATCACAGTATTGTAGCATCACAGCATCACAGTATTGTAGTATCACAGCATCACAGTATTGTAGTATCACAGCATCACAGTATTGTAGTATCACAGCATCACAGCATCACAGTATTGTAGTATCACAGTATTACAGCATCACAGCATCACAGCATCACAGTATTACAGCATCACAGCATCACAGTATTACAGCATCACAGCATCACAGCATCACAGCATCGCAGCATCACAGTATTGTAGCATCACAGCATCACAGCATCACAGTATTACAGCATCACAGCATCACAGTATTACAGCATCACAGTATTGTAGCATCACAGCATCACAGCATCACAGTATTGTAGTATCACAGCATCACAGCATCACAGTATTGTAGTATTACAGCATCACAGTATTACAGCATCACAGCATCACAGTATTGTAGTATCACAGCATCACAGTATTACAGCATCACAGCATCACAGTATTACAGCATCACAGCATCACAGTATTGTAGCATCACAGCATCACAGCATCACAGCATCGCAGCATCACAGCATCACAGTATTGTAGTATCACAGCCTCACAGCATCACAGTATTGTAGCATCACAGCATCACAGTATCACAGTATTACAGCATCACAGTATGACAGCATCACAGTATTGTAGCATCACAGCATCATAGCATCACAGTATTGTAGTATCACAGCATCACAGTATTGTAGTATCACAGTGTTACAGCATCACAGCATCCCAGCATCACAGTATTACAGCATCACAGCATCACAGTATTACAGCATCACAGTATCGCAGCATCACAGTATTGTAGCATCACAGCATCACAGTATTACAGCATCACAGTATTGTAGCATCACAGCATCACAGCATCACAGTATTGTAGTATCACAGCATCACAGCATCACAGTATTGTAGTATCACAGCATCACAGCATCACAGTATTACAGCATCACAGTATTACAGCATCACAGCATCACAGTATTGTAGTATCACAGCATCACAGCATCACAGTATTACAGCATCACAGCATCACAGTATTACAGCATCACAGCATCACAGTATTGTAGCATCACAGCATCACAGCATCACAGCATCGCAGCATCACAGCATCACAGTATTGTAGTATCACAGCATCACAGCATCACAGTATTGTAGCATCACAGCATCACAGTATCACAGTATTACAGCATCACAGTATGACAGCATCACAGTATTGTAGCATCACAGCATCACAGCATCACAGTATTGTAGTATCACAGCATCACAGTATTGTAGTATCACAGTATTACAGCATCACAGCATCACAGTATTACAGCATCACAGCATCACAGTATTACAGCATCACAGCATCGCAGCATCACAGTATTGTAGCATCACAGCATCACAGTATTACAGCATCACAGTATTGTAGCATCACAGCATCACAGCATTGTAGTATCACAGCATCACAGCATCACAGCATCACAGTATTGTAGTATCACAGTATTACAGCATCACAGCATCACAGCATCACAGTATTACAGCATCACTGCATCACAGTATTACAGCATCACAGCATCACAGCATCGCAGCATCACAGTATTGTAGCATCACAGCATCACAGCATCACAGTATTACAGCATCACAGCATCACAGTATTACAGCATCACAGTATTGTAGCATCACAGCATCACAGCATCACAGTATTGTAGTATCACAGCATCACAGCATCACAGTATTGTAGTATCACAGCATCACAGCATCACAGTATTACAGCATCACAGTATTACAGCATCACAGCATCACAGTATTGTAGTATCACAGCATCACAGCATCACAGTATTACAGCATCACAGCATCACAGTATTACAGCATCACAGCATCACAGTGTTGTAGCATCACAGCATCACAGCATCACAGCATCGCAGCATCACAGCATCACAGTATTGTAGTATCACAGCATCACAGCATCACAGTATTGTAGCATCACAGCATCACAGTATCACAGTATTACAGCATCACAGTATGACAGCATCACAGTATTGTAGCATCACAGCATCACAGCATCACAGTATTGTAGTATCACAGCATCACAGTATTGTAGTATCACAGTATTACAGCATCACAGTATTACAGCATCACAGCATCACAGTATTACAGCATCACAGCATCGCAGCATCACAGTATTGTAGCATCACAGCATCACAGTATTACAGCATCACAGTATTGTAGCATCACAGCATCACAGCATTGTAGTATCACAGCATCACAGCATCACAGCATCACAGTATTGTAGTATCACAGCATCACAGTAATGTAGTATCACAGAATCACAGCATCACAGTATTGTAGCATCACAGCATCACAGCATCATAGTATTACAGCATCACAGTATTGTAGCATCACAGCATCACAGTATTACAGCATCACAGTATTGTAGCATCACAGCATCATAGTATTGTAGTATCACAGCATCACAGTATTGTAGTATCACAGCATCACAGCATCACAGTATTGTAGCATCACAGCATCACAGTATTGTAGCATCACAGCATCACAGTATTGTAGCATCACAGCATCACAGTATTGTAGTATCACAGCATCACAGTATTGTAGTATCACAGCATCACAGTATTGTAGTATCACAGCATCACAGCATCACAGTATTGTAGTATCACAGTATTACAGCATCACAGCATCACAGCATCACAGTATTACAGCATCACAGCATCACAGTATTACAGCATCACAGCATCACAGCATCACAGCATCGCAATATCACAGTATTGTAGCATCACAGCATCACAGCATCACAGTATTACAGCATCACAGCATCACAGTATTACAGCATCACAGTATTGTAGCATCACAGCATCACAGCATCACAGTATTGTAGTATCACAGCATCACAGCATCACAGTATTGTAGTATTACAGCATCACAGTATTACAGCATCACAGCATCACAGTATTGTAGTATCACAGCATCACAGTATTACAGCATCACAGCATCACAGTATTACAGCATCACAGCATCACAGTATTGTAGCATCACAGCATCACAGCATCGCAGCATCACAGCATCACAGTATTGTAGTATCACAGCATCACAGCATCACAGTATTGTAGCATCACAGCATCACAGTATCACAGTATTACAGCATCACAGTATGACAGCATCAAAGTATTGTAGCATCAAAGCATCACAGCATCACAGTATTGTAGTATCACAGCATCACAGTTTTGTAGTATCACAGTGTTACAGCATCACAGCATCCCAGCATCACAGTATTACAGCATCACAGCATCACAGTATTACAGCATCACAGCATCGCAGCATCACAGTATTGTAGCATCACAGCATCACAGTATTACAGCATCACAGTATTGTAGCATCACAGCATCACAGCATTGTAGTATCACAGCATCACAGCATCACAGCATCACAGTATTGTAGTATCACAGCATCACAGCATCACAGTATTGTAGTATCACAGAATCACAGCATCACAGTATTGTAGCATCACAGTATTACAGCATCACAGTATTGTAGCATCACAGCATCACAGCATCACAATATTACAGCATCACAGTATTGTAGCATCACAGCATCACAGTATTGTAGTATCACAGCATCACAGTATTGTAGTATCACAGCATCACAGTATTGTAGCATCACAGCATCACAGCATCACAGTATTGTAGCATCACAGCATCCCAGTATTGTAGTATCACAGCATCACAGTATTGTAGTATCACAGCATCACAGCATCACAGTATTGTAGTATCACAGCATCACAGCATCACAGTATTGTAGTATTACAGCATCACAGCATCAAAGCATCACAGCATCACAGTATTACAGCATCACAGCATCACAGTATCACAGCATCACAGCATCACAGCATCGCAGCATCACAGTATTGTAGCATCACAGCATCACAGCATCACAGTATTATAGCATCACAGCATCACAGTATTACAGCATCACAGTATTGTAGCATCACAGCATCACAGCATCACAGTATTGTAGTATCACAGCATCACAGCATCACAGTATTGTAGTATCACAGCATCACAGTATTGTAGCATCACAACATCACAGCATCACAGTATTACAGCATCACAGCATCACAGTATTGTAGTATCACAGCATCACAGTATTACAGCATCACAGTATTACAGCATCACAGCATCACAGTATTGTAGTATCACAGCATCAAAGCATCACAGCATCACAGTATTGTAGTATCACAGCATCACAGCATCACAGTATTACAGTATTACAGTACTATAGCATCACAGTATTATAGCATCACAGCATCACAGTATTATAGCATCACAGCATCACAGTATTACAGTATTATAGCATTATAGTATTACAGCATCACAGCATTACAGCATCACATTATTACAGTATCACAGCATCACAGCATCACAGTATTGTAGTATCACAGCATCACAGTATTGTAGTATCACAGCATCACAGTATTACAGCATTATAGTATTACAGCATCACAGCATCACAGTATTATAGCATCACAGCATCACAGTATTACAGTATTATAGCATTACAGTATTACAGCATCACAGCATTACAGCATTACAGTATTACAGCATCACAGCATTACAGCATCGCAGTATTACAGTATTACAGCATCACAGTATTACAGCATCACAGCATTACAGCATCACAGTATTACAGTATTACAGCATGACAGTATTACAGTATTACAGCATGACAGTATTACAGTATTATGGCAGTACAGTATTACAGCATCACAGTATTATAGCATCACAGCATTACAGCATCACAGTATCACAGTATTACAGCATCACAGTATTACAGCATCACAGCATTACAGCATCACAGTATTACAGCATTAATAGCAATGAAGAGGAGTTCAGTTTGGTCACTGTTGGGTTTGAGAAGGTTTTGCTGCATCCAGACTTTAACTGCAGGCAGACAGGAGTCGATGTGAGAGAGGGGTGGATTGTGAGGGGATTTGGTGCTGAGGTATATCTGGGTGTCATCAGCATAACAGTGGAAGTCCAAGTTGAAATGGCGGAGAATCTGACGAAGAGGGAGGATGTAGATGATGAAAAGGAGTGGGCCGAGTACACAACCTTGGGGAGCTCCTTGTGTGACTTTGGATGGAACAGAGGAGTGGTTGTGAAGTGAGATGAAGTGTGACCTGCTGGAAAGGTAGGACAGGAGCCAGCTGAGTACGGTGCCTTCAATACCGACATCTTTCAATCTGGTGAGCTGGAGGTTGTGGCTCACAGTATCGAAGGCTGAACTCAGGTCGAGGAGGATGAGGATGTTAAGGGCTCCAGTATCAGCAGAGGTGAGGAGGTCATTAAGTACTTTAAGGAGTGCAGTTTCAGTGCTGTGGAGTGGGCGAAAACCAGACTGGAGGGGTTCGAGTAGGTTGTTGGAGTGTAGGTAGGTTTGGGGTTGTGTGGCGACAATGCATTCCAGGGTTTTAGAGAGGAAGGGGAGATTGGAAATTGGCCAGTAGTGGTTGAGGCAGGATGGATCAAGACCAGGTTTCTTGAAAATTGGGGTGACATACTACATACTCTACATACTAACCTGACTGTAAAGCGAGCAAAGAAGATCCCCTCTGACCCCTCACATCCTGCTCATCACCTCTTTCAGCTCCTTCCCTCAGGGAGGCGCTACAGGCCACTGTCCACTAAGACTAAACGCTTCACAAACAGTTTTTCCCTCTAGCCATCAGGACTCTGAATTCCTCCCTATAGTCGCTCCTCACAAACCACGGGCATAAACACCACCATTCACCTGACTGTTATGCGAGATGTGTTTGTTTCTGTTATTGTGTGACTATATTGTTCGTGATAATGTGTGGAGTGTCTGTTGTTGTCCATGGATGTATTGTGCTGCAGAGTTTTATGTGTACCAAAAACAAATTCCACCTGCCTTCGTCGTGTGGCTAATAAACAGTCTAATCTAATCTAATCTAATCTAATCTAATCTAATCTAATCTAATCTAATCTAATCTAATCTAATCTATGGATAGTGTACTGTCTATATGTAGTACTATATATAGTGAACTGTCTGTAGCACTATGTATAGTGTTCTGTCTATATGTAGTGATATATATATATAGTGCCCTGTCTATATGTAGTACTATATGTAGTGTACTGTCTATACGCGGTACTATATATAGTGAACTGTTTATATGTAGTACTATATATAATGTCCTGTCTATATGTAGTGCTATATATAGTGTCCTGTCTATAAGTAGTACTATATATAGTGTCCTGTCTATATGTAGTACTATATATAGTGTACTGTCTATACGCAGTACTATATATAGTGAACTGTTTATATGTAGTACTATATATAATGCCCTGTCTATATGTAGTGCTATAGTGTCCTGTCTATATGTAGTTTTATATATATAGTGTCCTGTCTATATGTAGCACTATATATAGTGTCCTGTCTATAAATACTACTATATATAGTGTCCTGTCTATATGTAGTGCTATATATAGTGTAATGTCTATATGTAGTGATATTTATAGTGTCCTGTCTATATGTAGTACTATATATACTGAACTGTCTACATGTAGTGCTATACGTATATAGTGTCCTGTCTATAGGTAGTACTATATATAGCGTGCTGTCTATATGTAGTGCTATATCTACATTGTCCTGTCTATATGTAGTGCTATATATAGTGCGCTGTCTATAAGTAGTACTATATATAATGTCCTGTCTATAGGTAGTACTATATATACTGAACAGTCTATATGTAGTACTATATATACTGAACTGTCTATATCAATTTCAAAAGGGTTTAAGACCTTTTTCTCACCTGGGCCTATAATGATAAACTGAACTGTTGTCTTGTGTCAGACATACTAACTCATTAGAGCTTCTTATTCCAGGTCTTCTATAATCCACAGATTATTCCAGGTCTTCTTTAATAAACAGATTATTCCAGGTCTTCTTTAATAAACAGATTATTCCAGGTCTTCTTTAATAAACAGATTATTCCAGGTCTTCTTTAATAAACAGATTATTCCAGGTCTTCTTTAATAAACAGATTATTCCAGGTCTTCTTTAATAAACAGATTATTTCAGGTCTTCTTTAATACACAGATTATTCCATGTCTTCTTTAATCCACAGATTATTTCAGGTCTTCTTTAATACACAGATTCCAGGTCTTCTTTAATCCACATATTATTCCAGGTCTTCTTTAATCCACATATTACTCCAGGTCTTCTTTAATGCACAGATTCCAGGTCTTCTTTAATCCACCGGTTATTCCAGGTCTTTTTAATGCACAGATTCCAGGTCTTCTTTAATCCACAGGTTATTCCAGGTCTTCTTTAATGCACAGATTCCAGGTCTTCTTTAATCCACATGTTATTCCAGGTCTTTTTAATGTACAGATTCCAGGTCTTCTTTAATCCACACATGGTGTTTAAACTGTTTATTGATTTATGGCGTTTTTCATTTGATTTGTTCTTTGAATGACTTGTTCTTCTCGTCACTGTCGGTCCTGTTCCTGTTTCAGAGATGACAGACGTGAGTTCTGGTCTACGTTATAGTGCAGTGTTTTAAGATGTCGGCCAGTTGACAAAGGAGTTTCTCTACTAACTGCTCGACTTATTCAGACTCTGGATAAAACCGAAAGAGAAAGGAAACGGTTGGAGGTAACGGGTTTGTAAAGCCGTGTCAGAGCCTTGCTCCAGTCGTCCGGTGTTTTTACCTTACAGGAGCGATGCTGATGGCCATCAGACTGAACGGAATGGATCAAGCGGAAACCAGAGCGCTGACCCAGGAGATGATGTCATCAGGGGAAGTGATGTCATGGCCAGAGGAGTGGAGAGGACGGCTGGTGGACAAACATTCGACAGGCGGAGTGGGAGATAAAGTCAGTCTGGTTTTAGCTCCCATGCTAGCCGCCTGCGGCTGCAAGGTAGCTCAGCCACACACACACACACACACACACACATAGTCATGTCATGGTTAATAGAGGGAACAGGTGGATGTCTCCACCTAATGTGAATCTTTCTGGTTAAAGTGTGAAGAAACGTCCCTGCAGACGGCTTCACCATTACAGACACTCCGCTACACCCCCACCTTCCACATTACAGACACTCTGCTACACATCCACCTTCACCATTACAGACACTCCGCAACACATCCACCTTCCACATTACAGACACTCCGCTACACATCCACCTTCCACATTACAGACACTCCGCTACACCCCCACCTTCCACATTACAGACACTCCGCTACACATCCACCTTCACCATTACAGACACTCCGCTACACATCCACCTTCACCATTACAGACACCCTGCTACACATCCACCTTCCACATTACAGACACTCCGCTACACACCCACCTTCCACATTACAGACACTCCGCTACACATCCACCTTCCACATTGCAGACACTCCGCTACACACCCACCTTCCACATTACAGACACTCCGCTACACATCCACCTTCATCATTACAGACACTCCGCTACACATCCACCTTCCACATTACAGACACTCCGCAACACATCCACCTTCAACATTATAGACACTCCGCTACACATCCACCTTCACCATTACAGACACCCTGCTACACCTTCCACATTGCAGACACTCCGCTACACACCCACCTTCCACATTACAGACACTCTGCTACACATCCACCTTCCACATTGCAGACACGCCGCTACACACCCACCTTCCACATTACAGACACTCCGCTACACATCCACCTTCCACATTACAGACACTCCGCTACACATCCACCTTCACCATTACAGACACTCCGCTACACATCCACCTTCCACATTACAGACACTCCGCTACACATCCACCTTCCACATTACAGACACTCCGCTACACATCCACCTTCCACATTACAGACACGCACTACACATCCACCTTCACCATTACAGACACTCCACTACACATCCACCTTCCACATTGCAGACACTCTGCTACACATCTACCTTCCACATTACAGACACTCCGCTACACATCCACCTTCGACATTGCAGACACTTTGCTCCCCCCCCCTTCCACATTACAGACACTCCACTACACATCCACCTTCCACATTACAGACACTCCGCTACACATCCACCTTCCACATTACAGACACGCGCTACACATCCACCTTCACCATTAGACACTCCACTACACATCCACCTTCCACATTACAGACACTCCGCTACACATCCACCTTCCACATTACAGACACTCTGCTACACATCCACCTTCCACATTGCAGACACTCCGCTACACATCCACCTTCCACATTACACACACTCCGCTACACACCCACCTTCCACATTACAGACACTCCGCTACACATCCACCTTCGACATTACAGACACTCCGCTACACATCCACCTTCACCATTACAGACACTCCGCTACACATCCACCTTCCACATTACAGACACTCCGCTACACATCCACCTTCACCATTACAGACACTCCGCTACACATCCACCTTCACCATTACAGACACTCCGCAACACATCCACCTTCCAAATTACAGACACTCCGCTACACATCCACCTTCGACATTACAGACACTCCGCTACACATCCACCTTCCACATTGCAGACACTCCGCTACACACC
The DNA here is from genome assembly GCF_029633865.1 of Lampris incognitus. Taxonomy (NCBI): domain Eukaryota; kingdom Metazoa; phylum Chordata; class Actinopteri; order Lampriformes; family Lampridae; genus Lampris; species Lampris incognitus. Next base: position 1,679,777 of record NC_079213.1, on the reverse strand, counting down.
CACCTTCCACATTACAGACACTCTGCTACACATCCACCTTCCACATTGCAGACACGCCGCTACACACCCACCTTCCACATTACAGACACTCTGCAACACATCCACCTTCCACATTGCAGACACGCCGCTACACACCCACCTTCCACATTACAGACACTCCGCAACACATCCACCTTCACCATTACAGACACTCCGCTACACATCCACCTTCGACATTACAGACACTCTGCTACACATCCACCTTCCACATTGCAGACACTCCGCTACACATCCACCTTCCACATTACAGACACTCTGCTACACACCCACCTTCCACATTACAGACACTCCGCAACACATCCACCTTCCACATTACACACTCCGCTACACATCCACCTTCCACATTCCCGACACACTCAACGACACATCCACCTTCTACATTACAGACACACTCCACCACAAATCCACCTTCTACATTACAGACACACTGCACCACACATCCACCTCAGCTGAGTTATTCAGTCTGATCAACACAGCCTCCACATTCTTCAATAACCCCTAAATGTTTGCCTGTTACAGTAAAGTCCATTTTATTTGTATCGGCCAATGTCACAAATTACAGGTTTGCCTCAAGGGGCTTTACAGCAACACAACATCCTGTCCTTAGACCCTCACATCAGATAAGCAATGACCCCCCCCCAAAAAAAATTAACGTCATCTGATTTACATATTTAGACACAGATGTTGATAGAGACCTTGTTTTGCAATCGAGTTGACTTATTGACAATGAAGTCGTCTCGTTTTTCACAAACGCCAACCTTATTGTGTGTGTGTGTGTGTGTGTGTGTGTGTGTGTGTGTGTGTGTGTGTGTGTGTGTGTGTGTGTGTGTGTGCGTGTAGGTTCCTATGATCAGTGGGAGAGGTTTGGCTCATACTGGAGGAACTCTGGATAAACTGGAATCAATCCCAGGATTCAAGGTGGAGCAGCCCGGAGCCCAGGTACTTCATCAGCGTCATCATCATAAATAAATGATGACGTGGCTTGGTCGGACAGCAGACCAATTAGCTCTACCGTTAGCACGCGCAGCCACGCTAGCAACGGCTTAACATACGACTCGAAGGCCACAGCGCTGTCTGGAGTGCTGGAATAGCATAGCATATCATAGCATAGCATAGCATAGCATGGCATAGCATAGCATAGCATAGCATAGCATAGCGCTTTCGGATTTCATATGAGAACCTGGTGCTTTACCACCCACTGTCACCAGTTTGCATATTTAGCGACCGAGTTCGCATCGCGCCTCATAAGACTTGCAGGATTGTTTAAGGAGACGCCTTCTGCCGCCTCTGAGCACGTGTTTAACACGGCTGCTCTGGTTACAGCCGAGAGGTGGGCGTGGCTTTATGGTGTCATCGCTATTGGCTACTGAAATTCAGGGCGGGCATGTGGGTGTGGCTGGGTGAACAACGACAAACTCACTGGCGGCAGCCCCCTTCCTGCTGTGTCGTCACTTTACACACACACACACACACACGCACACACGCACGCACACACACACGCACTCTCACACACGCACACACGCACGCACACACACACACACACACACACACACACACACACAGGCGCGCGACAGACCACCCACAGCAGCTTTGAGGAAGGATGCGGAAGTGGAAGTTGACTACTCGCCTCACGAATACGTTTTCTGTTTTGCTTTGTTTTTCAATTTCCCCCCTTTTTCTCCCCCATTGTATCCGGCCAATTACCCCACTCTTTCTGAGCCGTCCCAGTCGCTGCTCCACCCCCTCTGCCGATCTGGGGGGCGCCCCGACCGACCAGAGGAGGCGCTAGTGCAGCGACCAGGACACAGACCCACACCCGACTTCCCACCCGCAGACACGGCCCACTGTGTCTGCGGCGCCGCCCGACCAAGCCTCAGCCAACACAGCCGTACTCCTCCGAGCCAAAAGGGGGCGGCTCCGCTTTTATAGCGTCCCCCGACGGACACGCCCTCTATTGGTGACGCGGCAACTTACCACATTTTTCGCCAACCGGAAATCAGTTACTCGACCGCCGATATCGCTCGTCTGGCCATAAACGTGATTTCAGGGCTACCATTTGTCTCATCGATCACATCCACGCTCCTTACATCGATTAACAACAGGAAACGTGGGACTTTGGTGCAGGTATCTCTTTAAAGCCTCTCTCCATGTTTGTCGTGCACCAACCGTTTCAGATGGAATTTACATTTACCCCGTTTCTTTTTGCTTGCCGCCTCGTCTGTCAGCCACTAGTTAGCGCCTCCTGGTCCCACTGGCCCTGACTGGCTAGCGTATGCTAACACATGCTAGCTAGTGTATGCTAACACATGCTAGTGTATGCTAGCGTATGCTAACACATGCTAGCTAGTGTATGCTAGCGTATGCTATTTAGCACAAATGCAATATCCATTTCTTGCAACTATTGGCAGGCTTTTGTGGAATATGAAATAAAACAAAGCATAAAAACCGAACAAAAAAATAGATATAAACTCATTCGTTCTGTCCCAGAATGATTTTAATGCATCCTGTTCTAAAACATTTTAAAGCATTTTTAGACCTTGAATGAGAAAAAGAAATCCAAGATGTTTTAAGAGTTTAAAGGATCTGCAGGGACCCTCAGAATGGATTTAATTAACCTGCGGCAAAGTACATACTGCTCACTGTGTTTGCCAACACACACACACACACACACACACACAGAGTAGTTGATCTGCATTCTGTTGGTTGGCAGGTTCACAGGATTCTGGCATCAGTGGGCTGTTGTATTGTGGGTCAGACAGAGGCGCTGGTACCTGCAGACCGAGTCCTGTATGCCATGAGAGACGCCACCAGTACAGTGGACAGCCTGCCTCTCATCACAGGTATTAACTCCGCCGCTACTACTACTATGACAGGGTGGCATGATGGCCCAGTGGTTAGCAATGTTGCCTCACAGCGAAAAGGTCATGGGTTCGAATCCCAGGTTGTCCCAGGTCCTTTCTGTGTGGAGTTTGCATGTTCTCCCCATGTCTGCGTGGGCTTCCTCTGGGTGCTCAGGTTTCCTCCCACCATCAAAACGACATGCATGTTAATACTCCTGTCTGTGCCCCTGAGCAAGGCAGTGGAAAGAAGAACTGGAGTTGGTCCCCGGGTGCTGCAGCTGCCACTGCTCCTATACAATAGCATGGGTTACATGCAGAGAACACATTCGTTGTGAGAATACAATGACAAAATACAAGTGGCTTTCTTCTTCTTTTTTTCTTCTACTACTGCAAATACTACTATTACTATTACTTTTACTGATATTACTGCTAAACTCACCTGTTAAAGTTAAACCAGTACCATGGACAGTCTACCTCGTGTGTGTGTGTGTGTGTGTGTGTGTGTTCTCTAGGTTCCATCATCTCGAAGAAGGGGGCAGAGTCTCTCAGTTCTCTGGTTCTGGACGTGAAGTTTGGAAGAGCTGCTCTCTATAAAGACTTGTGCAGTGCGAAGCAGCTGGCCGAGTCGCTGGTGAATCTCCACACAAAAGAATTCCTTCGGACTTCTGAGTCTTTCTCCAAAACCCAGATTTTTGCGCAGTCTTTAAACGATAACTGAGTGACTATATATTCCTGTATGGTAAAGACTCAGACTACAGAATCATTACTTACAGCTTGTGATGTCTGTTAACCTCTCCATGAGGAGCAGGAACTGAATTTATTTACTTTAATTACATGATGCAACTTTAAGTTCAAATATCTCAAGTCAAAGATCTTCATTTCACTTTCCAGCTGTGGAATGGATGAGGTGATAACTATGTTGATGAAGAAGGTGAAGACAATGTTGATGATGGTGAAAGTGTGTGTTTTAGGTCAGTGCAGGAAATGATCTGGGCATGCGGACAGGGGCGGTGCTTAGCCGTATGGATGTTCCTATTGGTCGATGTGTGGGGAACAGTTTAGAGGTGATAGAAGCTCTGGAAACACTGAAGGGCAATGGACCTGATGACCTCCTGGAGCTTCTGACAACCCTTGGTAAGTAGAAACCATTACCATTAACCTTTAGCACTGACCATTAATATTGACCATGTAGTATTAACAACCGTTAACATTGATCATTAACCTGGTACCTTCTACTACCCTGTGCTAGTAGCATCTATTGTAATCTATTCATCTACCACAGTGGAGGTGATTGGAGTTTGGGGTTAAAAGTCACATGGCTGCAGGAAAGATGTTTATGTTAAGTCATCTAGGTAGCGTGACGGTCTATTCTGTTGCCTTCCAATACGGGGATTGCTGGTTCAAATCCCTGTGTTACCTCCGGCTTGGTCTGGCATCCCTCCAGACAAAATTGGCCATGTCTGTGGGTGGGAAGCTGAAAGTGGGTATGTGTCCTGGTCGCTGCACTAGCGCCTCCTCTGGTCGGTCGGGGCGCCTGTCCAGGGGGGAGGGGGAACTGGGGGGAATAGCGTGATCCTCCCATGCGCTACGTCTCCCTGGTGAAACTCCTCACTGTCAGGTGAAAAGAAGCGGCTGGTAACTCCACATGTATGGGGGGAGGCATGTGGTAGTCTGCAGCCCTCCCAAGATTGGCAGGGGGGGTGGAGCAGAGATCAGAACGGCTCGGAAGAGTGGGGTAATTGGCCGGATACAATTGGGGAAAAAAACGGGAGGGGGGGGTTATGTTCAGTTTAGATGGTAACTAATAGAAATGTTCAGTTGCTAGCCCCGACCCTCTGTGAAGGGCTATGAATTATGGTTGGCTTTGAAACCAGATGATGGATGCCTCCAGACCAGATGGGCCAGTTCAGGTCTAGACCAGATGACGGATGGGACACAAAGCAACTTTGTCGCCTCAGAGTTTAATCAGTCTCTGTCTGTAGGGGGCATGTTGCTTTTGATGAGTGGCAGGGTGTCCAGCCTCTCAGAGGGAAGCACGATGGTTTCTGAGACTTTGACTGGTGGAGCTGCTCTCTCCAAGTTCCGGGCCATGATGGAGATGCAGGGCGTGGCCAGTGAGGTGGCGAGGTCACTTTGCTCCGCCGGCACAGATTACCACATGTTTCTGAGGAAAGCTGAACATCAAATTGAGCTGAAGACACCCAGAGACGGTAAATAACCCTGACATGAATCAGATTACAATGCTTAAAGCGGAACAGATGAAAATACGGTGATGATACGAGAGGAAGCAGCCTGACATGAATCAGATTACAATGTTTAAAGCAGAACAGATGAAAGTAAGGTGATGATACGAGAGGAAAAAGCCTGACATGAATCAGATTACAATGTTTAAAGTGGAACAGATGAAAGTAAGGTGATGATACGAGAGGAAACAGCCTGACATGAATCAGATTACAATGCTTAAAGCGGAACAGATGAAAGTACGGTGATGATACGAGAGGAAGCAGCCTGACATGAATCATATTACAATGTTTAAAGCGGAACAGATGAAAGTACGGTGATGATACGAGAGGAAACAGCCTGACATGAATCAGATTCGATGCTTAAAGCGGAACAGATGAAAGTAAGGTGATGATACGAGAGGAAGCAGCCTGACATGAATCAGATTACAATGTTTAAAGCAGAACAGATGAAAGTAAGGTGATGATACGAGAGGAAACAGCCTGACATTAATCAGATTACAATGTTTAAAGCAGAACAGATGAAATTAAGGTGATGATACGAGAGGAAACAGCCTGACATGAATCAGATTACAATGTTTAAAGCGGAACAGATGAAAGTAAGGTGATGATACGAGAGGAAACAGCCTGACATGAATCAGATTACGATGTTTAAAGCAGAACAGATGAAAGTAAGGTGATGATACGAGAGGAAACAGCCTGACATGAATCAGATTACAATGCTTAAAGCGGAACAGATGAAAGTAAGGTGATGATACGAGAGGAAGCAGCCTGACATGAATCAGATTACAATGCTTAAAGCGGAACAGATGAAAGTACGGTGATGATACGAGAGGAAACAGCCTGACATGAATCAGATTACAATGTTTAAAGCGGAACAGATGAAATTAAGGTGATGATACGAGAGGAAGCAGCCTGACATGAATCAGATTACAATGTTTAAAGCGGAACAGATGAAAGTAAGGTGATGATACGAGAGGAAAAAACCTGACATGAATCAGATTACAATGCTTAAAGCGGAACAGATGAAAGTACGGTGATGATACGAGAGGAAGCAGCCTGACATGAATCAGATTACAATGTTTAAAGCGGAACAGATGAAAGTAAGGTGATGATACGAGAGGAAACAGCCTGACATGAATCAGATTACAATGCTTAAAGCGGAACAGATGAAAGTAAGGTGATGATACGAGAGGAAACAGCCTGACATGAATCAGATTACAATGCTTAAAGCGGAACAGATGAAAGTACGGTGATGATACGAGAGGAAGCAGCCTGACATGAATCAGATTACAATGTTTAAAGCGGAACAGATTAAAGTACGGTGATGATACGAGAGGAAACAGCCTGACATGAATCAGATTACAATGTTTAAAGCGGAACAGATGAAATTAAGGTGATGATACGAGGGGAAACAGCCTGACATGAATCAGATTACAATGTTTAAAGCGGAACAGATGAAAGTAAGGTGATGATACGAGAGGAAACAGCCTGACATGAATCATATTACAATGTTTAAAGCGGAACAGATGAAAGTAAGGTGATGATACGAGAGGAAACAGCCTGACATGAATCCGATTACAATGTTTAAAGCGGAACAGATGAAAGTAAGGTGATGATACGAGAGGAAACAGCCTGACATGAATCAGATTACAATGTTTAAAGCGGAACAGATGAAAGTAAGGTGATGATACGAGAGGAAACAGCCTGACATGAATCAGATTACAATGTTTAAAGCGGAACAGATGAAATTAAGGTGATGATACGAGAGGAAACAGCCTCACATGAATCATATTACAATGTTTAAAGCGGAACAGATGAAAGTAAGGTGATGATACGAGAGGAAACAGCCTGACATGAATCAGATTACAATGTTTAAAGCGGAACAGATGAAAGTAAGGTGATGATACGAGAGGAAGCAGCCTGACATGAATCAGATTACAATGTTTAAAGCGGAACAGATGAAAGTAAGGTGATGATAGGAGAGGAAACAGCCTGACATGAATCAGATTACAATGTTTAAAGCGGAACAGATGAAAGTAAGGTGATGATACGAGAGGAAACAGCCTGACATGAATCAGATTACAATGTTTAAAGCGGAACAGATGAAAGTAAGGTGATGATACGAGAGGAAGCAGCCTGACATGAATCAGATTACAATGTTTAAAGCGGAACAGATGAAAATAAGGTGATGATACGAGAGGAAACAGCCTGACATGAATCAGATTACAATGTTTAAAGCGGAACAGATGAAAACAAGGTGATGATACGAGAGGAAGCAGCCTGACATGAATCAGATTACAATGTTTAAAGCGGAACAGATGAAAGTAGGGTGATGATACGAGAGGAAGCAGCCTGACATGAATCAGATTACAACGCTTAAAGCGGAACAGATGAAAGTAAGGTGATGATACGAGAGGAAACAGCCTGACATGAATCAGATTACAATGTTTAAAGCGGAACAGATGAAAGTACGGTGATGATACGAGAGGAAGCAGCCTGACATGAATCAGATTACAATGTTTAAAGCGGAACAGATGAAAGTAAGGTGATGATACGAGAGGAAACAGCCTGACATGAATCAGATTACAATGTTTAAAGCGGAACAGATGAAAGTAAGGTGATGATAAGGGAGGAAGCAGCCTGACATGAATCAGATTACAATGCTTAAAGCGGAACAGATGAAAGTAAGGTGATGATATGAGAGGAAGCAGCCTGACATGAATCAGATTACAATGTTTAAAGCGGAACAGATGAAAGTAAGGTGATGATACGAGAGGAAGCAGCCTGACATGAATCATATAACAATGTTTAAAGCGGAACAGATGAAAGTAAGGTGATGATACGAGAGGAAACAGCCTGACATGAATCAGATTACAATGTTTAAAGCAGAACAGATGAAAGTAAGGTGATGATACGAGAGGAAACAGCCTGACATGAATCAGATTACAATGTTTAAAGCAGAACAGATGAAAGTAAGGTGATGATACGAGAGGAAACAGCCTGACATGAATCAGATTACAATGTTTAAAGCGGAACAGATGAAATTAAGGTGATGATACGAGAGGAAACAGCCTCACATGAATCATATTACAATGTTTAAAGCGGAACAGATGAAAGTACGGTGATGATACGAGAGGAAACAGCCTGACATGAATCAGATTACAATGTTTAAAGCGGAACAGATGAAAGTAAGGTGATGATACGAGAGGAAGCAGCCTGACATGAATCAGATTACAATGTTTAAAGCGGAACAGATGAAAGTAAGGTGATGATAGGAGAGGAAACAGCCTGACATGAATCAGATTACAATGTTTAAAGCGGAACAGATGAAAGTACGGCGATGATACGAGAGGAAGCAGCCTGACATGAATCAGATTACAACGCTTAAAGCGGAACAGATGAAAGTAAGGTGATGATACGAGAGGAAACAGCCTGACATGAATCAGATTACAATGTTTAAAGCGGAACAGATGAAAGTACGGTGATGATACGAGAGGAAGCAGCCTGACATGAATCATATTACAATGTTTAAAGCGGAACAGATGAAAGTAAGGTGATGATACGAGAGGAAACAGCCTGACATGAATCAGATTACAATGTTTAAAGTGGAACAGATGAAAGTACGGTGATGATACGAGAGGAAACAGCCTGACATGAATCAGATTACAATGTTTAAAGCGGAACAGATGAAAGTAAGGTGATGATACGAGAGGAAGCAGCCTGACATGAATCAGATTACAATGTTTAAAGCGGAACAGATGAAAGTAAGGTGATGATAGGAGAGGAAACAGCCTGACATGAATCAGATTACAATGTTTAAAGCGGAACAGATGAAAGTAAGGTGATGATACGAGAGGAAACAGCCTGACATGAATCAGATTACAATGTTTAAAGTGGAACAGATGAAAACAAGGTGATGATACGAGAGGAAACAGCCTGACATGAATCAGATTACAATGTTTAAAGCGGAACAGATGAAAGTAAGGTGATGATACGAGAGGAAGCAGCCTGACATGAATCAGATTACAATGTTTAAAGCGGAACAGATGAAAGTAAGGTGATGATAAGAGAGGAAGCAGCCTGACATGAATCAGATTACAATGCTTAAAGCGGAACAGATGAAAGTACGGCGATGATACGAGAGGAAGCAGCCTGACATGAATCAGATTACAATGCTTAAAGCGGAACAGATGAAAGTACGGCGATGATACGAGAGGAAACAGCCTGACATGAATCAGATTACAATGTTTAAAGCGGAACAGATGAAAGTAAGGTGATGATATGAGAGGAAGCAGCCTGACATGAATCAGATTACAATGTTTAAAGCGGAACAGATGAAAGTACGGTGATGATACGAGAGGAAACAGCCTGACATGAATCAGATTACAATGTTTAAAGCGGAACAGATGAAAGTAAGGTGATGATACGAGAGGAAACAGCCTGACATGAATCAGATTACAATGTTTAAAGCGGAACAGATGAAAACAAGGTGATGATACGAGAGGAAACAGCCTGACATGAATCAGATTACAATGTTTAAAGCGGAACAGATGAAAGTAAGGTGATGATACGAGAGGAAACAGCCTGACATGAATCAGATTACAATGTTTAAAGCAGAACAGATGAAAGTAAGGTGATGATACGAGAGGAAACAGCCTGACATGAATCAGATTACAATGTTTAAAGCGGAACAGATGAAAGTAAGGTGATGATACGAGAGGAAACAGCCTGACATGAATCAGATTACAATGTTTAAAGCGGAACAGATGAAATTAAGGTGATGATACGAGAGGAAACAGCCTCACATGAATCATATTACAATGTTTAAAGCGGAACAGATGAAAGTACGGTGATGATACGAGAGGAAACAGCCTGACATGAATCAGATTACAATGTTTAAAGCGGAACAGATGAAAGTAAGGTGATGATACGAGAGGAAACAGCCTGACATGAATCAGATTACAATGTTTAAAGCGGAACAGATGAAAGTACGGTGATGATACGAGAGGAAGCAGCCTGACATGAATCATATTACAATGTTTAAAGCGGAACAGATGAAAGTAAGGTGATGATACGAGAGGAAACAGCCTGACATGAATCAGATTACAATGTTTAAAGTGGAACAGATGAAAGTACGGTGATGATACGAGAGGAAACAGCCTGACATGAATCAGATTACAATGTTTAAAGCGGAACAGATGAAAGTAAGGTGATGATACGAGAGGAAGCAGCCTGACATGAATCAGATTACAATGTTTAAAGCGGAACAGATGAAAGTAAGGTGATGATACGAGAGGAAACAGCCTGACATGAATCAGATTACAATGTTTAAAGCGGAACAGATGAAAGTACGGTGATGATACGAGAGGAAGCAGCCTGACATGAATCATATTACAATGTTTAAAGCGGAACAGATGAAAGTAAGGTGATGATACGAGAGGAAACAGCCTGACATGAATCAGATAACAATGTTTAAAGTGGAACAGATGAAAGTACGGTGATGATACGAGAGGAAACAGCCTGACATGAATCAGATTACAATGTTTAAAGCGGAACAGATGAAAGTAAGGTGATGATACGAGAGGAAGCAGCCTGACATGAATCAGATTACAATGTTTAAAGCGGAACAGATGAAAGTAAGGTGATGATAGGAGAGGAAACAGCCTGACATGAATCAGATTACAATGTTTAAAGCGGAACAGATGAAAGTAAGGTGATGATACGAGAGGAAACAGCCTGACATGAATCAGATTACAATGTTTAAAGTGGAACAGATGAAAACAAGGTGATGATACGAGAGGAAGCAGCCTGACATGAATCAGATTACAATGTTTAAAGCGGAACAGATGAAAATAAGGTGATGATACGAGAGGAAACAGCCTGACATGAATCAGATTACAATGTTTAAAGCGGAACAGATGAAAACAAGGTGATGATACGAGAGGAAGCAGCCTGACATGAATCAGATTACAATGTTTAAAGCGGAACAGATGAAAGTACGGCGATGATACGAGAGGAAGCAGCCTGACATGAATCAGATTACAGCGCTTAAAGCGGAACAGATGAAAGTAAGGTGATGATACGAGAGGAAACAGCCTGACATGAATCAGATTACAATGTTTAAAGCGGAACAGATGAAAGTACGGTGATGATACGAGAGGAAGCAGCCTGACATGAATCATATTACAATGTTTAAAGCGGAACAGATGAAAGTAAGGTGATGATACGAGAGGAAACAGCCTGACATGAATCAGATTACAATGTTTAAAGTGGAACAGATGAAAAAAAGGTGATGATACGAGAGGAAACAGCCTGACATGAATCAGATTACAATGTTTAAAGCGGAACAGATGAAAGTAAGGTGATGATACGAGAGGAAGCAGCCTGACATGAATCAGATTACAATGTTTAAAGCGGAACAGATGAAAGTAAGGTGATGATAAGAGAGGAAGCAGCCTGACATGAATCAGATTACAATGCTTAAAGCGGAACAGATGAAAGTAAGGTGATGATGTGAGAGGAAGCAGGCTGACATGAATCAGATTACAATGTTTAAAGCGGAACAGATGAAAGTAAGGTGATGATACGAGAGGAAGCAGCCTGACATGAATCAGATTACAATGTTTAAAGCGGAACAGATGAAAGTAAGGTGATGATACGAGAGGAAACAGCCTGACATGAATCAGATTACAATGTTTAAAGCGGAACAGATGAAAGTAAGGTGATGATACGAGAGGAAACAGCCTGACATGAATCAGATTACAATGTTTAAAGCGGAAGAGATGAAAGTAAGGTGATGATACGAGAGGAAACAGCCTGACATGAATCAGATTACAATGTTTAAAGCGGAACAGATGAAAGTAAGGTGATGATACGAGAGGAAGCAGCCTGACATGAATCAGATTACAATGTTTAAAGCGGAACAGATGAAAGTACGGCGATGATACGAGAGGAAGCAGCCTGACATGAATCAGATTACAATGCTTAAAGCGGAACAGATGAAAGTAAGGTGATGATACGAGAGGAAACAGCCTGACATGAATCAGATTACAATGTTTAAAGCGGAACAGATGAAAGTAAGGTGATGATATGAGAGGAAGCAGCCTGACATGAATCAGATTACAATGTTTAAAGCGGAACAGATGAAAGTACGGTGATGATACGAGAGGAAACAGCCTGACATGAATCAGATTACAATGTTTAAAGCGGAACAGATGAAAGTAAGGTGATGATACGAGAGGAAACAGCCTGACATGAATCAGATTACAATGTTTAAAGCGGAACAGATGAAAACAAGGTGATGATACGAGAGGAAACAGCCTGACATGAATCAGATTACAATGTTTACAGCGGAACAGATGAAAGTAAGGTGATGATACGAGAGGAAACAGCCTGACATGAATCAGATTACAATGTTTAAAGCGGAACAGATGAAAGTAAGGTGACGATACGAGAGGAAACAGCCTGACATGAATCAGATTACAATGTTTAAAGCGGAACAGATGAAAGTAGGGTGATGATATGAGAGGAAGCAGCCTGACATGAATCAGATTACAATGTTTAAAGCGGAACAGATGAAAGTACGGTGATGATACGAGAGGAAACAGCCTGACATGAATCAGATTACAATGTTTAAAGCGGAACAGATGAAATTAAGGTGATGATACGAGAGGAAACAGCCTGACATGAATCAGATTACAATGCTTAAAGCGGAACAGATGAAAGTAAGGTGATGATACGAGAGGAAACAGCCTGACATGAATCAGATTACAATGTTTAAAGCGGAACAGATGAAAGTAAGGTGATGATACGAGAGGACTCAGCCTGACATGAATCATATTACAATGTTTAAAGTGGAACAGATGAAAGTAAGGTGATGATACGAGAGGAAGCAGCCTGACATGAATCAGATTACAATGTTTAAAGCGGAACAGACGGACCACGACTGATCAACTGCACGTCTAGATAGATGGACGCTGTACAGAAATATGGACGATAAAGAGATAGAAAATAAAGCCAGATGAGGGGAAATTGGAACAAGGGACACGCATCTTGCATGATGAAAGGGTCTCTCTCTCTCTCTCTCTCTCTCCAGGAACTGTTTTGGATATCGACGGCTTGACCTTGGCTGAAGTTCTCCACACATTAGGGGCTGGCCGATCAAAGGTCGGTGAGCCTGTCAATCACAGCGTGGGGGCGGAGCTTCTGGTTTCACCAGGACAAACGGTCAAGAGAGGTGAGAGTTCAACAGAGTCAGAGACTAGACCCTCTCTGCGCAGGCAGAGACAGAACCAACTGTGTGGACGGAAGACACGTCACTTCACAGTGTGTGTGTTTGTGTGTGTGTGTGTGTCTGTGTGCGTGTGTGTGCGTGTGTCTAGGTGACCCCTGGCTGCGTGTTCACTATGAGGGTCCTCCTCTGAGTCCAGACCAAACCAGTCGACTGCAGAACATTTTGACTCTGGCTGATCAGGAACAAACGCACGTCACACAACAGAGCCTGGTGGCCGAAATCATCCTGCCTCAGTGAAGCGCACACACAGGCACGCACTTACACGCACAGACACACACACACACACACACACAAAATAACAGCCAATAACAGGAATGAACTGGCCAGCAGTTGCAGACTCCGATACAAGCATCTATTTTGTAATTATAGGTAAATCATAGACAAATACCATTAACTTTGTATGCAACGCCCCCCCCCCCTTTACTGGACCGTTAGCGATCACGTTTTTGAATTTTTGAATGTCGCACCTCCCGACTGGACGTTGTGCACGTGATGTGCATGACGAGGCAGGTATGTTGCCGTGCAGCTTTACTGCCAGCTGATGACGCTTATAGCAGGACTCAGGCTTGTACCGCCTCATAAAGAATTCACTTGACTCACTGCATCATATATATATATATGTGTGTGTGTGTGTGTATATACACACACACACACACACATAGCACCCCCCCCCACACACACACATCATGCTCCCAGCCTGTGTTTGTAACTGGGATGCAGTGATGACACCGTGTGATGTAACTGAGATGCAGTGATGACACCGTGTGATGTAACTGAGATGCAGTGATGACACCGTGTGATGTAACTGAGATGCAGTGATGACACCGTGTGATGTAACTGAGATGCAGTGATGACACCGTGTGATGTAACTGAGATGCAGTGATGACACCGTGTGATGTAACTGAGATGCAGTGATGACACCGTGTGATGTAACTGGGATGCAGTGATGACACCGTGTGATGTAACTGGGATGCAGTGATGACACCGTGTGATGTAACTGGTAGAATCATTTGGTTTGTTTTCTGCAGCTCAGGTCAGGACCCTAGTTAAAGTCTGTCATTCAACTGTTAAAGTGACCGTCCTGAATATTGAACCAGTCATTACTTAATCCATTCAGTTCACTTCCCGGTCACAGGGCGTCACTCTATCCCAGCATGCACTGCGCAGAATGCAAGAGACTCTTGACAGGTCAGCTGTCCATCACAGGACACAAACACATTTAATCTGCAGTTGGGTTACGGTTGCTTCATATGATTCATGCAGTGCAGTTATATTTCATTTAATCTGCAGCTGGGTTACGGTTGCTTCATATGATTCATGCAGTGCAGTTATATTTCATTTAATCTGCAGCTGGGTTACGGTTGCTTCATATGATTCATGCAGTGCAGTTATATTTCATTTAATCTGCAGCTGGGTTACGGTGGCTTCATATGATTCATGCAGTGCAGTTATATTTCATTTAATCTGCAGCTGGGTTATGGTTGCTTCATATGATTCATGCAGTGCAGTTATATTTCATTTAATCTGCAGCTGAAACGTGTTTGGTAACTCGGAAAGAGCTGGACTCAAACCCACAACCTTCTGACTGCGAGCTGACAGCACAAACCACCAATCCTCCGTGTTGTTTGACTGTTTAACCAGCTTTGTCAATGATGTAATTCATATTTTAGCCACAACTCAATTTACATGTCAAATCACGTCTTTTTTGTCAGGCTTGCTTTCAGTTCATAATCACTTCATAATTTCCATTTAACATTTTAGTTCATAATCACTTCATAATTTCCATTTAACATTTTAGTTCATAATCACTTCATAATTTCCATTTAACATTTTAGTTCATAATCACTTCATAATTTCCATTTAACATTTTAGTTCATAATCACTTCATAATTTCCATGTAATATTTTAGTTCATAATCACGTCATAATTTCCATTTAACATTTTCCGTTCATAATCACTTCATAATTTCCTTTTAATATTTTAAGTCAATCAATTCATAATTTCCATTTAACATTCTCTTGCCGGCCTTCAGATACAAGACAGTCTGATGGTCTCCTTGTGGTTTGTTAGGAGACTGAATTGTAACTCATTATGTGACCAATGTGATAAGGAGTTGTGTAATTAGAGAAAAGTCAATCTGCGATGTTCTTGTAATTCAGAATAATTGATGTGACACATTTAACTTTTCAGTAGAAAAACTATAATGCATTCACACGTGTCTCAATAAACGTTGTGTCCAGATGAACCCTTTTGACTCTTTAATTTCCTTACCTGGATTACTGCGCATGCGTCAGGACAGTGCAGTAACATACTCCAGCCTGTAGGGCTGAACGCGTGAGTAAAGTGAAGGTGTGCAACGGAGAACCAACATGCCACCTGGTGGTTTGAGTGAGAGTAGCTGGTTTACTGTGGGTTCATGTGACCATAATAACAATAATAATAATAGTAACTAGAGTAATAGATTACATTTATATGTAGAACTGAGTTATCGTAGTTCTGCCACAGTTATTTGTGACGGGGGAGAAATATGACCTTCCTGATGTGATGGAGTTCATTAAAACAATAATTCCTCCAGAACCACTTGTGAATGTGTCTTCTATTGAGAAAACAACAAAACACAGCCCAACAATTAACTTTTTATTCCTAAAAATACGAACTCATAAACATCTTTTAAATCAAAATTTCAATAAAAAAAAAGCTGTGGAAAAAAAATCAGTACTGGAAAACACACACACATCCTAAGGTTTAGAAACGGGAGCTCAGTCTTGGATGCTGGCTCCGTGGTGTCATGGCAACCCGAGATCAGTGGACTACAGAGTTCAGGGGTTCAGCTCTGATGTTTCCCAAATCCAGAGTGGAGTCTGTCTCCTCATCAATCTCTCCAATCACCGCCCTTGAGACAGACAGAGAGAGACAGCGAGAGAGAGACACACACACACACACACACAGTCTGTTAGGACTCCAGACAGTATTGACAAGTTTCCATCTGGTCTTTCGTGTTGAGTTCAGACGACAGAAAAATGAGGTTGACGTTCTTCACATCAGTCAATGTGTTTACATGCAAGGTAAAAACTGGATTTGAATCAGATTAAGGCTGTAACTTTATTACTGCAACTGCCATGTAAACACCTGAATCCACCCATTTGAATCAAACTGAGGTCTACATCAGCACATACATGAAACAGCAGAGCTAGACTTCTCCAAATGTTCTACAGACCATGTTCTAAAGATCATGGCTTAGATGCAACGTGTTTTCAGACAATAGTCCTGTAAATATTTGGATAAATTGACTATTTCAACTAAGAATTTACACCACTGGACTAATGACCTACGTTTCTCTGTGGGGAAAACAAAACGTCTTTTCTTAATATAATAGAATATATTCTGTCTTTTTCAGAGGACTTTGTTACAAAGGGTTCACACGTGTGGAGTCAGATGTGATGTGGAATCAGATGTGATGTGGGGTCAGATGTGATGTGGGGTCAGATGTGATGTGGAATCAGATGTGATGTGGAGTCAGATGTGATGTGAGGTAAGATGTGATGTGGAGTCAGAATGTGGTGTGGAGTCAGATGTGATGTGGAGTCAGATGTGATGTGAGGTAAGATGTGATGTGGAGTCAGAATGTGGTGCGGAGTTAGAATTTGGTGCGGAGTCAGAATGGGATGTGGAGTCAGAATGTGATGTGAAGTCAGAATGTGATGTGGAGTCAGATGTGAAGTGGAATCAGATGTGATGTGGAGTCAGATGTGAAGTGGAATCAGATGTGATGTGGACTCAGATGTGATTTGGAATCAGATGATGTGGACTCAGATGTGGAGTCAGATGTGATGTGGAGTCAAATGTGATGTGGAGTCTGATGTTATTTTTGAGTCAGATGTGAAGTGGAATCAGATGTGAAGTGGAGTGAGTGTGATGTGGAGTCAGATGTGATGTAGAGTCAGATGTGAAGTGGATCAGATGTGAAGTGGAATCAGTGTGATGTGGAGTCAGATGTGATGTAGAGTCAGATGTGATGTAGAGTCAGATGTGAAGTGGAGTCAGCTGTGAAGTGGAATCAGCTGTGAAGTGGAGTCAGATGTGAAGTGGAGTCAGAATGTGAAGTGGAGTCAGATGTGAAGTGGAGTCAGAATGTGATGTGGAGTCAGATGTGAAGAGTCAGATGTGATGTGGAGTCAGATGTGAAGTGGAGTCAGATGTGAAGTGGAGTCAGATGTGATGTGGAGTCAGATGTGAAGTGGAGTCAGAATGTGATGTGGAGTCAGATGTGATGTAGAGTCAGATGTGAAGTGGAGTCAGAATGTGACATGGAGTCAGATGTGATGTAGAGTCAGATGTGAAGTGGATCAGATGTGAAGTGGAATCAGTGTGAAGTGGAATCAGATGTGATGTGGACTCAGATGTGAAGTGGAGTCAGTGTGATGTGGAGTCAGATGTGATGTAGAGTCAGATGTGACATGGAGTTGCTTTTCTGTCGTCTGTTCAGTTGTAAACGACGCTAATACATTTTAATGTGAACCAATCCTTTAGCATGTCGGCATTCAATAATGAATGAATAATAAATCATAAAGATTCTACTGCCCCATTTTGGTAAAGTATCACTAATCATCTGAAAAAATAACCCACTGATAATCCCCACACACAACAGGCAGGTGGAAAGTTTGGACCAATAAAGTGAAATACAAGTGATGAACCATTAAAGACATGGTTCTGAATTTTTTAAAGTCATTTCCTGTTTCTATTCATCAACAATGTTGTGAACTGGTAGTAATACACAGATGCATAACACACGTACAAAACATAACCACACCGTTGGATCTAACGTCATACACAGCGTGCCATATGAGGTTCAGGGTCAAAGGTCACTTACACGTTGTCTCCTCTGACGATGTAAAGACCCAGGACCACCTGCTCGACTCCCTGAGAGGAGCTGAACACTCGCTCATGACTCTCATCCAGGATCAGATTGATGGTCTGATCGAAGCCTTTCAGGGTACCCTACACACACACACACACACACACATAATAATAATAATAAATCAATCTTATATGGCGCTTTTCTAACACTCAAAGTGGCTTTACAATGAATGGGGTGAAAGAAGACAACAGATAAACATAACACAGACATACAGGGGTGGATGGGAAGGGGGGCTACGAGAGGGAGAAGCGGCAGCCACACACGACGCCAGCAGTACTCTCCCAGTTAGAGACAAACAAAAGGGCAAGAAAACAAAAAACAACAGCACTGTGGACGTGGATGTTGTGCAGGGATTTACTCCTGTAGCCTAGTCCTCTCCCAAGGTGTCTCTCCACTAGGCAGTGGCACTATTTAACCTATAGCTGGGGGCTGGTTCATGGGCATCAGGGAGTATCCACACACCGGTGGGCCTGTGTACCGCACGTCTAGGGGCCAGACCTCCCCCGAGTCCCTTGTAGTTCAGCCAGGGTCCAAGGTGTACCCAGTTACTGTGTGTCGCCACGAGGAGGCGCTACATACGGCTTGTTGTTGGAGAGGCTATGTACTGGCAGGGAGAGACTTACACGCTCAGCTCTCCTGTTCACATTTCTGCTAGCCAGCGGTGAAGGTTGAGAGTGAGACATGACAGGAACACAACACTACACCAACACACTAGACGCTTCACAACAACCCCCCTTCTTACACAAGAATGTCACACACACACACACACACAGGTAGACATAACAGTCAGGTCTGTAGTTCTTCAGTCTGTCGTTGGATAAACACGTGACTGTGAAATCCAGATTTCATGAGAATTTTATGTGATGTCTGAAATGTTGCAGCAACCAAACTGAATTAGAAGCATGTCCAGCAGCTGGGTCGACGATGGTGAGATGAGACGAGACGAGACCTGGCTCTCTGTCTGTGCCTTTAGTCATGCAAGTTGAAGGCATGCACATCTTCCCTTCTCCTACGCTACGCACCGGTCCTTTTTCTGGACTGGACGACGCCGTACACAGCGACACATTTTGATTTTCATGTGGAAAGATCGGTAAGAGAAGTGAGCACATGAGTCTCGGTAGAGCCGTGCACCATCAGTAACCACAGCCAGCACGGCTTCATTTTGTTTGAAAAAATGTGCAAGGGAGGATGCACAACTAACATGGGAGTGTACCGTGTTTGACATGTTGTGCCGGCCTTCCTCTTCCCGACATGCCTCTTCCTCCTCCATCAACCCTCAGCCAACAGCCAGCACCTCATCGCAATCAGTAAAGTTAAAATTAAATAACGTTTTTCTTATTCTTAACAGTGATACAGCAAAGGAGCTATGCTTGATCGAATTGCTAAAAACTGTACAGTGCCTTGCAAAAGTATTCAACCCAGGTCAAGTACTGACAGTCATCAGCAGTTTCTGGATTATAAAAGATATCACACATCTGCTCCTGAACAATATTACTGTTGTGAAGCCATAAGCTCTAACAGCATGTTCCCAAAGCCAACATGAGTTGTTTCACTGACTTTTTTTGTTTGTTTTTTTACTTTGTTTATTAAGTTTTACATGAAAATACAAGTGCACCGCCAGTGCATTACAAAATGTTTTTATCCAAAACAGGTATAAATATATATGTATATGTACATATATGATAAACTTCTCTATTATCAAAATACTGTAAAAAAGTGACAATCAAAAATGTTATACACAAAAACAGCATTACTGCCTCTGAAAATAAACTGAAAATAACAATAAAAAAGAAAAAAAAATTAAGACAAAAACAAACACGCAGCCAAAAGAGGGAGGAGGGAGAAAAAGAAGGAAAGAAAAAAAAACAAAAAACCCAAAAACAAAACATCAGTCAGCAAACAGTGGTGTCCCCACTAGACAAGACCGTAATGCGCACGGACAAGCAGACACGCCGGCCCCCGACCCACGGGCCGGACCCCCCAGCCGACCGGCCAACGCTGCCACCCGTGGAGCGGGAGACCCGGGCCAGCGCCCCGACTAAAGGGCCCGACCCACCAGCCAAGGACCAGCGCGTTCACCCACCCACGCAGGCCACAATACATTGGTATAACAGCAGTTAAACTGCACGCTGCCCAGCATCAGTAGCCCTGTAAACCATAAACACCTTTATCAGTCCGGGATAAACGGGAAACTTATGTGATTAATAAATTGAAAAAAATGGACCCCATAATTTCTGGAATTTATCAGCAGAACCACTCAGTGAAAGTCGAAGTTTTTCTAATTTAAGAAAATAGAGAAGGTCTCGAGCCCAGTGAAAATAAGAAGGTGACACCTGTGACTTCCATTTAATTACTATTAGTCTCCTGGCCAAACAAGTGGTAAAAGCCAGGAGGTCTTTTTTAACTGCAGAGAGACTTGGTAACATAGGAAAGACTCCAAACAACGCACCAAAAGCGTCAGGCTCAACTTTCCCCCACTTGTTACAGAAATTATATTAAAAACTTCTGTCCAATATTTATGCAAAGATGGGCAGAGCCAGAACATATGTCTAAGATCCGCAGGTGAATGCTGGCATCTGCTGCATGCAGGGGACACCCCATCATAGCACTCTGACAAACGGCCATTAGTATAATAGGTGCCATGAACCAATTTACACTGAATAAGGCTATGCCTCGCACAAATAGAGGATTTATGAACTCGTTTTAAAATCTCCGCCCAAATTTCCTCTGATATTGCCTCCCCCAAATCCTTCTCCCATAACATCTTAATGGAATTTAAGGAGTCCGGACGTAAAAGATAAATTTGGTTATAAATATATGAGATGGAGCTTTTTAAGGTTGGGATTGGTGTCAGGAAACTATCTAGAACAGAATCATTAGGTAGGTGGGGAAACATGTTAGGAGCAAAGCTCCGGACCTGCAGATATCTGAAAAAATGCTGCTTAGGAAGTGAAAATTTGTCTGACAATTGCTGAAAAGAGGCAAAAACATTATCAATATACAAGTCTTTAAAGGTGTTGACGCCAAGCCTTTCCCACCTTAAAAAAAAAACACTATCCATCAGGGAAGGAAGGAAAACATGATTGGCGGCTAGTGGAACATAGGTAGAAAAAGTCTGTAGGCCAAAGAAGCGCTTAAACTGAACCCAGATTCTAAGAGATGTTTTAACAATTACATTCTTAGTATATGGAGATGTGGAGGAATGGATAGGGGAGTGTAGCAAAGCTTTTAACGACGCAGGTTTAGCTGAATTGGATTCTATGATAAGCCATTCTGGAGGGGGTTGAGAGGCCTCAAGTTGAAGCCAGGATTTAAAAATTCTTATATTGGAAGCCCAATAATAAAATCTAAAGTTAGGCAGTGCCATGCCACCGAGCAGTTTAGGCCTTTGTAGATATTGCTTACGCATTCTAGGAACTTTCTTATTCCATACAAACTCCAGGATCGTGCTGTCCACTTTGTGGAAAAACGTCTGAGGGAGGAAAAGAGGTATACATTGAAATAGATAGGAAAAGCGTGGGAGAATATTCATTTTTACCGTATTGACTCGTGCAACCAAAGAAAGATTAAGAACAGACCAGCGATCCAAATCCCCTTTAATTCGGGTCAGCAAAGGGGCAAAATTTGCTTTATAAAGATCCTCCATTTTTTGCGTGACTTTAACTCCCAAATATGTGAAACTGTGTTGGGCAATCTTAAAGGGTAGAGTATGCAAGGGATAATCATTAGCGGCGGTATTAATGGGAAATATTTCACTTTTGCTCAAGTTCCGTTTGTATCCCGATATCAGGCTAAACGACTGAAGAGTGGCGAGTATAGCAGGGACAGAGGTGGGCAAGCCAGAAACGTATAAAAGGAGATCATCCGCGTAAAGCGAGACTTTCAGTTCCATGCCATTTCTTACTATGCCTGTAATATGGGGATTGGATTGAAGCGCTACTGAAAGGGGTTCAATGGCAATAGCAAATAACAAAGGACTTAAGGGGCAGCCCTGTCTTATAGAGCGGAAAAGGCAAAAGTAGTCAGAATTAATATTATTCGTCCTGATTGAAGCATGTGGAGAAGAATAGAGTAACCGAATCCATGAAATAAAGTTTTTTCCAAAGCCAAATTTCTCTAAAGTGAAGAAAAGATAATTCCACTCCACTCTATCGAACGCCTTCTCGGCATCTAAAGATATCAAAGCCTCGTGAGTGTCAGAAGGCAGAATATTATAAATTACATTGAACAAACATCTAAGATTAGAGAATGAATGCCTATTTCGAATAAATCCTGTTTGATCTTGAGAAATTATAGAAGGGTGCTAGTAATTTGGATAACAATTTAAAGTCAGCATTCAGTAAACTTATTGGACGATAAGAGCAGCAAGCTAAGGGATCTTTGTCTTTTTTCAAGAGGAGAGAAATAGAGGCTTGATTAAGAGTTTGAGGAAGACGTCCAGCGACAAGTGATTCGTTAAACATATCTAATAGTAAAGGGGCCAGCTTATGCCAAAACTTCTTATAAAATTCAGACGGAAAACCATCTGGGCCTGGGCACTTCCCATTTTGCAGAGATGTAGCAGCTGGGTGAAGTTCTGAAATAGTAATTTAATTCTCTAATACTTTCACGTCTGATAGACCAATAGAGGGAATATCTAAATTTTCAAAGAAGGTATCATAATTAGGAGGAGATGGACCTTGATCAGAAGAGTAGAGATACATAAAATTCCTTAAAAATTTTATTAATTTCTAAAGGGTCAGTAGTTTTACCTGAATCTGTTTGGATCTGAGAAATGTGACGCGATGTAGCCATTTGGCGCAACTGGTGTGCTAGTAGCTTGCTGGCCTTATCACCATGTTCATAGAACCGGGATCTCGACTGGAGCAAGAGCTCAGTAGTGCGATGAGTCATGAGGGCATCGTACTCCGCTTGTAAGGAGAGACGTTCCTTGTAAATATCTGGGGACTGGGAGGAAGCATACAAGTTATCAAGTTGAGAAATACTCTTTGCCAGCCTTGATAATTTTTCCTCTCTAACTTTTCTCTCATGTCTTGAATAAGAAATTATTTCCCCCCTAATATATGCCTTTAATGTCTCCCACAGCAAAGAAGAAGACACATCAGGTGTTTTGTTTACACTCACAAAAAAGTCAATCTGTTGTGAAACAAAGTTAACAAAATTCTCATTTGATAGTAAGCGTGTATTAAGACACCATGGTGAGTGCGTGTTGATTATGTTTTTAAAAAA
The DNA here is from genome assembly GCF_029633865.1 of Lampris incognitus. Lineage (NCBI taxonomy): Eukaryota > Metazoa > Chordata > Actinopteri > Lampriformes > Lampridae > Lampris > Lampris incognitus. Next base: position 1,656,215 of record NC_079213.1, on the reverse strand, counting down.
ATGTTAATTGAGATTGGAGCATGGTCAGATATGACAATAGCATTGTATTTACAGTCTGACACCGATGAAAGTAGTCTATTATAAACCAAGAAAAAGTCAAAACGGGTGAAAGTGTGATGCACATGGGAGAAGAAAGAATATTCCCTTTTAGAAGGGTTGAAAAAGCGCCAGGCATCAGAAACTGCAAACTCTTCCATGAAAGACTGGATTACTTTGTCAGATTTCGAAGGTGAGCAAACCTTAGAGGAGGAGCGGTCCAACTGAGGATTGAGCCAGGAATCAAAGTCACCTCCTAAAATCAAACAGTGTGAGGACATATCAGGGAGAGTTCAGAAGAGACATTTAAAAAAGGCCTCGTCGTCATAATTTGGAGCATATACATTTGCCAAAATCAAGTGAGTGTTATGTATTTGGCCAGTAACAATAACGAATCTACCATTTGGATCAGAAATGACAGATGAATAAATAAGTGGAACCGATTTGTGCAGCAGAATGGCAACCCCCCGTGATTTGCTCTGGAATGTAGAATGGTATATTTGACCCACCCATCCCCTTTTCAATCTGGCATGATCAGAAGCTTTAAGATGGGTTTCTTGTAAAAAGATCACCTGAGCACCAAGAGTGTGAAGATGATGCAACACCTTGCTACGTTTTGTGGGGTTATTGAGTCCTTTACAGTTAAAACTAACGAATTTAATGCCCCCCCCTATGAAGGCACTTTTAAATTAGTATGAGACATGACTAAGCATATACAGTGCTATATACAAGGGCAGCGTGACAGTAGTAGAGCATAACACTGAAAACAAATGCCTGACTGATGGGAAAAAAGAAAAAAGAGGACCAAGAGCAAAAACGAAAAACAAAACCGAACCAAAACCAAAAGCCCTTCCACCCTTCCACCCACCCACCCACTGGCAGAAGCATCCCCCCAAACGGGATGCGGGCAACTTGACCCCAAAAAAACACACACAAACTATCACGCCTCCTAGTAGCTCTGATAAAAACCCACCAAACACTACTCAGCGTCCACTAAGGAAATGTGACATTTTAAGGAAACAATACAAATATACAATAATAAACAGGCTTATAGCCTAATAATGTAAATATGTATGGTCTAAGCAGCTAGCGTCCACTAAGGAAATGTGACATTTTAAGGAAACAATACAAATATACAATAATAAACAGGCTTATAGCCTAATAATGTAAATATGTATGGTCTAAGCAGCTACATGTAACTATTCCACCCTAGAAAAAGTAGACAAGCAGCATGAATGTGCAGCATCAAACAAGCTTAACATGAAAGTGACTCCTGTTGTTAAAACTTCGAAGTTGAAGTATTCATGCATAATTAAACAGCAAACGTGTATTCAAGTTTTAACTGTAAACAACTTAAGACTTAAAAAAAAAAGCAGCAAAAAGTGAACAGAAAACAGTGGTAACATCAGTCTCTAGCATAGACTGGTCTCTAACAGTAGGCAATCTAACGTCCCTGAAGCAAGGCATTATGGGAAATGTAGTCTTCTCGCCTGGCAGTAGCGGCTAACCAACTAGCCAGTTAGCATGTCAGCTAAACTGCATCAGGATCGACAACTTTTTTTAATGTTTTTCTCAACAAAGTCTGATGCCAAAGCAGGGTGATCAGACCTGTGAGCTTGTCCGCTGGGTAAGGTAATGTCGAGAAGAGCAGACTTGATGTTTGGGCAAGAGTGGAGCGCCTTCTTCACTTTGGCAGAGGCGGCCCGTCTCTTGGCCACCGCTGGAGGGAAATCCGGGGAAATCGAGATCCTCCTCCCGCCGCCATTGTAGGAGAGAGGAGAGGCTTCCCCGGCACGTCGCAGAATCTGGTTCCGAACTTGGAACAGGTTAACCCGAATAACAAGCGGACGTGGAGGTTCTCCATCCTTGGGCCTTGCACGGAGGGTACGATGGGCCCGATCCAGTCCAGCTTTGTCATCAAGTCCCAATAAGTCTTGTAAGAGTTGGGCAGTAAACTCGGTGGGTCGCTGGCCTTCCAGACCCTCAGTCAGACAGGCCCACCAGGCGTGCATTAGTCCATCCTGACCGCCCCTCCAGGTCCGCGCCTTTCCTGGCGAGAGAGTCGACCAGGGTGCTAAGCATGCTAACATTAGCTGGAAGGTCGGCTAGCCTGCTATGGTGGTCGTTAGCCGAGCTCTCGAGGTCAGTTCTAGTCTCAGTCTGAGAGGCCAGTTTGGCGTCAGGTGACTCCAGAGCCGCCGTAATCTCTTTTGACACCACCCGAGACGATGGAGTCACCGTTACTGATGACATCGGAGCGCATTTCATCTATCACCCGCCTCATATTCATTAGCAGGGCTTCATTAGCATCTGGCTGCTGCTGCTGCTGCTGCTGCTGGGGTTCTGGCTCAGGAGAAGGCCGAGGCCTGTTGCTGCGACCTGGTTTGGGAGCAGGGCTTCATTAGCATCTGGCTGCTGCTGCTGCTGCTGGGGCTCTGGCTCAGGAGAAGGCCGAGGCCTGTTGCTGCGACCTGGTTTGGGAGCAGGGCTTCATTAGCATCTGGCTGCTGCTGCTGCTGCTGGGGCTCTGGCTCAGGAGAAGGCCGAGGCCTGTTGCCGCGACCTGGTTTGGGAGCAGGGCTTCATTAGCAACTGGCTGCTGCTGGGGCTCTGGCTCAGGAGAAGGCCGACGCCTGTTGCCGCTGCCTGGTTTGGGAGTGTCGGGTTTCCCTATTTGCCATCATAGATCGTCCTCAGTCGAAAAACAAATCACTTAAAGCAAGTAGCTGCAAAAGTAAAGCTCCAAAAGCTCCAAAAGTGTAAAATAGTGCAACAAAGCATAAATTAAGTCACATTTCGGCGGAGCACCTGCAAAACACGTCCTACAGCAAGCCTGCTCAGCAGCGCCCCCCCTCAATGACTTTTTATTAATAAAGTAAAAAGGAAAATAGAGTGCTTGCATAAGTATTCAACCCCTTGTGCTCTGAAAGCTCCAAGTTTACACACATGACAGATTATTTCTAAAACAAACTCAGGTTAACACAACTGGACATAACTAGTGTGTACCTGTAAGATATTAAAGTACCGGTCTGGTTTATGGTATAAAAGCACTCTGTGTAAAGTTCATTAGCCAGGCGTGAACTCCATCAGAACATGAAGACAAAGCAGCAGAATTCTGAAGTAAGAGACAAAGTCATTAACATGCAGAAGGCAGGAAAGGGACACAAAACCGTATCCCAAGAGTTTGGCTGTCCCACGGAACACTGTTGGAAAGTGGAGGCTGCATCACACCCACGGACATGCAGACATTTTGAAGGGCAGGGGCTCAGGCCAAGAAAAATGGCAACCCCCCCGCCCCCACCCATCCTGATGTCGACACACTACATCATGACACCATTAAATAGTACCGTATGTCTAAACACACTCATTCACACGCACAGAAACACATAATTGTGTGCTATTTGTACCTGGATGAAAACGTCACTAGGAATAGTGAAGTAATATGAATATGAATTAGGGGTAGTGAAGTCACCATCATTCAATCACATTCAATCACGATCCCTAATTCATATTGAAGATTAAAAAAAGAAACTGTACACAGTTATAGACTTAACACACTTTATTACAGGTAACTATTTACATGATCAACAATACTAAACTAGCAACCTAATCTTCGGTATGTCTTAGAAGTTAACACTTTATCGAAAATACTTCAACCTATTTACAATGTACACAATACTACTACTACACAATACTAAACAAACAACCCTAAACTGTTCTTTGTTGCTGGTGGTGTCATAGGTTTTGAGTATGGATTACGGATTTCACCAAGTTAACACACTTTACTGAAAGTACTTAAAAATATTTACAATTTACACAATACTACGACACAATTTACTACTTAAACAATACTAAATGAACAACCTAAACTAATCTTTTGTCCTCCAGTGTTCTGCCTGTGGGTGTTACAGCAACACCTTTCTGTTTGGTACCATTTCTTGAAAGATCTTCATGACCTCATCCTTGTTGATGGGGATGTTCTTCTCTGTGGCTAGAAGCAGGAGATCAGAGAGCCTTGCCTGTCCACAAAGCTTTCTGAGTTTGGTTTTCACCAGCCTCAGCTTGGAGGAGCAGCATTCAACAGTGGCTGCTGACACAGGTAGTGTCGCATAGATCTTCAGCAACTTGAAGAGTGTTGGAAAAACAGATTGGGCATTGAACTCTTGGAATATTCCCAACATTGCCTGAGTACTCTTCTTGGGGCATGTATATGCAGAGTGGAAGAGTCTCAGCTCAGTTCGTAGCTGGTCCTCCTCCTCCTGGAAACCATAAAACTCACAGAGAGTACGGGCAGCGTCAAGTGCTTGGGCATTTGCACTTTCCTTCCACTTCAACGGATCTGTCATGCAGTGCAGTGCCAACAGGATTTTGTCAGTGTTGTCTCCTTTGCCTTGGAATTGCCTCTGCAGTTCTTGAGTTAATGTGTCCAAAAAGGTGAAGTACAGCCTTCCTCTGTAATATTCCTCCAAAGTCTGTGGCCGGTGGTCCTCAATTGCCGATGTGGAGCAGTGCTTTAAATATGTTGTACTCCAGCTCTTTTTTTTAACATATTTTTAGCTTTTGGTCTTCATATGTGTATATCTTATACTGTGTTTGATGTGTTTGTCTGGGTCTGTCTTGCACTGTTTGGTGAAGCCACAGCCCTCATTTCATTTTTAACATGTGCCTGCACATTGTTTTTAATGACAATAAAATTGAACTGAATTTAGCTTCGCTGGTACCTTTCGGTGTCTTGCTTGCCCCGGGATCACCTCAGGCACCTCAATGTCTGCCGTCTCTGCATGAACGCAGGCATTGCTGTAAATCTCTTTAAATTCATCTTCAGTCCTCAGTTCCTTATTCTGCTGTGGACACCATCAACAATAGTGTAGGCAGCTGCCAAGTCCAGGTCTTGCTGCTGGAGGGCATTCAAAGCAACTGCAGTTTCAATGAACACTGGTGTTGTGATTTCCAAGCAAAGGATGAATTCAAAGTTTAGGCACTGTAACAGCATCTTTGCGTCTCCTGCAGCCAGATCAGGTGGCTCACGCTGGGTCAGGTCCTCCAGGAATCACACAACAGCAGGGAGGACCTTTCTGAAAGCTCTTAGGGCTCTTTCCCTGCAGCTCCACCGGGTGTCAGAGAGCTTCTGTAACTCAAGGACTCACTGACCTGGATTCATGGCTTGCTGTGTTTTCACAAATATTGCATGGCGTTTTGTGGAGTTGGTGATGAAAGTGTTAAGTTTTTCAACTAAGGTGAAAAAATTCACAAAATGCATGCTTGACTTTGCACTCTCCACCAAAACAAGATTCAAGCAATGTGCATGGCAATGGACATACAGTGCTTTTTCATTCTGCCTTTGGATTCTGGACTGTAGTCCTTTGTAAGGCCTGCTCATGTTGGCTGCCCCATCATAACCCTGGCCACGGATGTCTTCCACTTTCAGCTGGTTCTCCTACAGTAGGGTCATCACTAAGTTTTCAAGCTCTTCCCCTGTTGTTGACTCTACATTGCAAAGCTGGATGAAGCGCTCCTTAATGGCCATGTCATGAACATAACGCACAACAAAGGATGCCTGTTCAATATACAACACATCAGTGGTGTCATCCAGCAGAAAATTGACGCTTCCCACACTTTTTGTATGACTCGTTTCACATAAGTAGCCAGCGCTCTTGTCAAGTCATTTTGGCTTCTGTTGGAAAGCAGTGACACCTGGATTCTTTGACATGAGGCTTGCTTTTCCTTCATTGCATCAAGACGAAGCTTGAGGACACTGTCATATTGGACAAGCAATTCCACCAGCTCTAGGAAATTTCCTGTTTGAACTTGAGGAGCTTTCGTCATAACCTCTGAAGGCCATACCTTGTTGTGCTAAGTACAATGTAATGTCACTTAATCGGGAGATAATCTGTTCTTTTGCCTCTCTCTCTCTTTGGCCTCTCTCTCTCTTTGGCTGCTTGCATTTCATGGTCGCCCATTTCAAAAGCAGTGTCCAACGCCTTTTTTTTTAAAGTCAGTGTGACTCAGCACTACAATGCTCCTTCATTTTCCCTTTGGCCCACTTCCACAGGCTTACCCTGACTGACTTCCACCTAGTCCTGCTCTTATGCTTTTCATCATTCGTAAAATGTCGGCAGCTGAAACAGTACATGGCGTCATTCTCAGGAAAATATCCTAACCAGGGGTGTTCTGAAAAGACCGCCCTTGTTGGTTTTTGGAGAATTTCAAAATGGGACGACAGGGTCCAATTGAATTTAAAAAATTTGATGAAGGCCTCATTGTATTTGATGTTGTGATTTTGTACACGGGCTGGATCTGTTGGATTTTGTAATTGAAGCAAAAAAATCAAATTCTGCTGGCTCCTTCTACCTTGTGGAATCTACTGTAGCTGCCTCGCTCTCCAACTCTTCCCTTTCCGTGTCCATCTCTTCCCTTTCTGTATCCCTCTTTTCCCTTTCTGTATCTGCATCTTCCCTTTCTGTCTCCATCTCTACCTTTTTCTGTCTCTTGTCTTTTTCTTTTCCATATCCTCTTTCTTTTGGAGCGCCTGTCTCTGCTACTGGCACTTCTTTCTGACTCTCCACGTCTGCACTTTTTTTGGGCAACATCTTGTGGGTTTGGCTCATCATCTTAAATGCAATTAAATAGAATATGTTACTAGTCTCTAACAGAATCAATTTGTTAATAATTAGACCAATGATAACACAATTATTATTATTACTGTTGTTATTATAATTATTATTTATTATTGTTGTTGTTGACTGTTCTTTTCAAGGAACTCTGGGTCCATCTTTCTCCTTATCACATTTAGCCTGACCCTGCTCTTACTAACATGGCCCTTTAAAGTCAGCCACTCTCACAGGTAACTCCCTGATGTGGACTCTGATGCTCACTAGGCTCTCCCTCACTCTCTGAACTGGAGCCTTCTTGTGGCTGTACCTCATCTTGAATGGAATTATCAAACTATTTCACTCATTACCATACAGAATAGCATTATCCACTTACATTGTTATGTAAAAGATGCACCCAATTGATAATATAGGCTATAATATATATTACACATTAGAATATTAGTTTTACAGTCCATAAAACATGTTTTACTGGCAAAAGCAAAGTTATAAATAACTTTGCAACTTTGACAAAAGATAAAGTGGAGATACAGTGTGTAAGAACGGGTTGCCAGACATTTCAGTCATGATTCACCTGCTGGCCTGCTGCTACTTTGAATCCAGCTTTGCAGAGAGGCGCTTCCTTTGGCTGCCTCCCTCAGCGCTTTCTCTCTCTGTCGCCTCTTTTTACAAGGCATTATAACTGTAAACAATGTGCAATAACTAATAGTAACATTATATAATTTACAGTAAAATAAAAAAGCCATGCTATCAGTTTGCTCCCTGGTCAATATCCTTTTAACATACCTAGGCTGTCATACTGGAAAGTGCTCCCCATTGAAGCAAGCCGTTTCCCAGTCATGTAAAATAAGTGGCTAGCTACAACTATGTGTCATGCTTAGGTGAAGGCTCCCGCCAGCGATGTCCCCTGCCCAGTCAGGCTAGCTGTGTGGATTTGCTTTAGTCAATGGTACATGCCACTTAGCTGAAGACTGTGTCTCACACAGATGAAGCAACAGAGCCGGCTAAGTCACATTAGCCACACACGTGTGTGTGCCGTCAGCTACACGCTTTACAGACCACACACACACAGGACACGTCGCGTCACGTCACATCACGTCACGTCACATCACGTCGCGTCACGTCACGTCACGTCACGTCACGTCACGTCCAGCCCGTGCACACATGCTGTTTTTACAGCATGTGTGCACGGCAGAGACATGGGTAGAGCGCCAGAGGACGGAAAACAGTGTCCACGCACGGCAGAGACATGGGTAGAGCGCCAGAGGACGGAAAACAGTATCCGCGCACGGCAAAAGGCACGAAGAGGCAGGTAAAGACAGCACGAGCGTGCAGCAGAGAAAGCGAAATGACCAACAAGATACTCGTCACTTCCTGTACACCTGATTATGTTCTGCCGCGCAAAATACCTCCTTTGACTTGGTATTGTAATGTTGTCATAAAATCGGGCAGATTGACAGTAGGCCTATTGCATTGGGATTAGAGAACCAAATTATTTTGAAACAGTAGTCCGTAAACAGCAGACCCAGTATCATCATATCAACTTTATTTCTCATTATTACGATGTACTAGGCTGCTTGACGGATCCGTCAGCCATCGAGAATTCAAACTCTGTAATACTTGACGTTGAACGGAGCCACGGGACGTGACGTGACGTGGCTAGTGGGACACCTCTCATTGCTTCCCATTAATAAGTTACTTGACGTTCCACGGTGGACGTGACGTGGCTAGTGGGACACCTCTCATTGCTTCCCATTAATAAGTCACTTGACGTTCCACGGTGGACGTGACGTGGCTAGTGGGACACCTCTCATTGCTTCCCATTAATAAGTCACTTGACGTTCCACGGTGGACGTGACGGGACGTGGCTAGTGGGACACCTCTCATTGCTTCCCATTAATAAGTCACTTGACGTTCCACGGTGGACGTGACGTGGCTAGTGGGACACCTCTCATTGCTTCCCATTAATAAGTTACTTGACGTTCCACGGTGGACGTGACGTGGCTAGTGGGACACCTCTCATTGCTTCCCATTAATAAGTCACTTGACGTTCCACGGTGGACGTGACGTGGCTAGTGAGACACCTCTCATTGCTTCCCATTAATAAGTCACTTGACGTTCCACGGTGGACGTGACGTGGCTAGTGGGACACCTCTCATTGCTTCCCATTAATAAGTCACTTGACGTTCCACGGTGGACGTGACGTGGCTAGTGGGACACCTCTCATTGCTTCCCATTAATAAGTCACTTGACGTTCCACGGTGGACGTGACGTGGCTAGTGGGACACCTCTCATTGCTTCCCATTAATAAGTTACTTAACGTTCCACGGTGGACGTGACGTGGCTAGTGGGACACCTCTCATTGCTTCCCATTAATAAGTCACTTGACGTTCCACAGTGGACGTGACGTGGCTAGTGGGACACCTCTCATTGCTTCCCATTAATAAGTCACTTGACGTTCCACGGTGGACGTGACGGGACGTGGCTAGTGGGACACCTCTCATTGCTTCCCATTAATAAGTTACCTGACGTTCCACGGTGGACGTGACGTGGCTAGTGGGACACCTCTCATTGCTTCCCATTAATAAGTTACTTGACGTTCCACGGTGGACGTGACGTGGCTAGTGGGACACCTCTCATTGCTTCCCATTAATAAGTTACTTAACGTTCCACGGTGGACGTGACGTGGCTAGTGGGACACCTCTCATTGCTTCCCATTAATAAGTTACTTGACGTTCCACGGTGGACGTGACGTGGCTAGTGGGACACCTCTCATTGCTTCCCATTAGTAAGTCACTTGACGTTCCACGGTGGACGTAACGTGGCTAGTGGGACACCTCTCATTGCTTCCCATTAATAAGTCACTTGACGTTCCACGGTGGACGTGACGTGGCTAGTGGGACACCTCTCATTGCTTCCCATTAATAAGTTACTTGACGTTCCACGGTGGACGTGACGTGGCTAGTGGGACACCTCTCATTGCTTCCCATTAATAAGTTACTTGACGTTCCACGGTGGACGTGACGTGACGGGGCTAGTGGGACACCTCTCATTGCTTCCCATTAATAAGTCACTTGACGTTCCACGGTGGACGTGACATGACGTGGCTAGTGGGACACCTCTCATTGCTTCCCATTAATAAGTCACTTGACGTTCCACGGTGGACGTGACGTGGCTAGTGGGACACCTCTCATTGCTTCCCATTAATAAGTCACTTGACGTTCCACGGTGGACGTGACGTGGCTAGTGGGACACCTCTCATTGCTTCCCATTAATAAGTTACCTGACGTTCCACGGTGGACGTGACGTGGCTAGTGGGACACCTCTCATTGCTTCCCATTAATAAGTTACTTAACGTTCCACGGTGGACGTGACGTGGCTAGTGGGACACCTCTCATTGCTTCCCATTAATAAGTTACCTGACGTTCCACGGTGGACGTGACGTGGCTAGTGGGACACCTCTCATTGCTTCCCATTAATAAGTTACTTGACGTTCCACGGTGGACGTGACGTGACGGGGCTAGTGGGACACCTCTCATTGCTTCCCATTAATAAGTTACCTGACGTTCTACGGTGGACGTGACGTGGCTAGTGGGACACCTCTCATTGCTTCCCATTAATAAGTTACCTGACGTTCTACGGTGGACGTGACGTGGCTAGTGGGACACCTCTCATTGCTTCCCATTAATAAGTTACCTGACGTTCCACGGTGGATGTGACGTGGCTAGTGGGACACCTCTCATTGCTTCCCATTAATAAGTTACTTGACGTTCCACGGTGGACGTGACGTGACGGGGCTAGTGGGACACCTCTCATTGCTTCCCATTAATAAGTCACTTGACGTTCTACGGTGGACGTGACGTCACGTGTCCTGTGTGTCTGCAGGGCCCCTTATCTAACAAGCCACCTAGCAAGACCTACCGAGCAGCAAAGGCAAGCTACCGTTAGAACTACCGTGGCGCTAAGCTAGCTAATGTTAGCTTAGCTATAGAATAATAAAATAGCTGCAGTGCAGTTCATTCATTAACACGCAGCTCTAGCTGCCTTTGCCTGAAAACAGTTGTCTAATTGAGCATGATTCAAACTATCTGAGCCGAGAAGAACGAGAGAGAACACACGTTTAACTGGAGTTACTGCTAACTAACGTTAGCGTTAGGAACTTAAGCTAATGTTAACGCTTAAGCTAATGTTAACTAACGTAGCATTTAACTTAAGCTAATGTTAACTAACATAGCATTACATTTAACTTAAGCTAATGTTAACTAACGTAGCATTTAACTTAAGCTAATGTTAACTAACATAGCATTACATTTAACTTAAGCTAATGTTAACTAACGGAGCATTTAACTTAAGCTAATGTTAACTAACGTAAGTTAATGTTAACTAACGTAGCCTTACATTTAACTTAAGCTAATGTTAACTAACGTAGCATTACATTTAACTTAAGCTAACATTTAACTTAAGCTAATGTTAACTTAAGCTAACATTTAACTTAAGCTAATGTTAACTAACTTAAGTTAATGTTAACTAACGTAGCGTTACATTTAACTTAAGCTAATGTTAACTAACGTAGCATTACATTTAACTTAAGCTAACATTTAACTTAAGCTAATGTTAACTAACTTAAGTTAATGTTAACTAACGTAGCATTTTAGTTAAGCTTATGTTAACTAACGTAGCGTTACACTTAACATAAACTAATGTTAACTAACGTAGCGTTACATTTAACTTAAGCTAATGTTAACTTAAGCTAACATTTAATGTAAGCTAATCTTAACTAACTTAAGTTAATGTTAACTAACGTAGCATTTAACTTAAGCTAATGTTAACTAACGTAGCGTTACATTTAACTTAAGCTAATGTTAACTAACGTAGCATTACATTTAACTTAAGCCAACATTTAACTTAAGCTAATGTTAACTAACTTAAGTTAATGTTAACTAACGTAGCATTTTAGTTAAGCTAATGTTAACTAACGTAGCGTTACACTTAACTTAAACTAATGTTAACTAACGTAGCGTTACATTTAACTTAAGCTAACATTTAACTTAAGCTAATGTTAACTAATGTAAACTACTAATAAGACACGTTAGCCCCTAGCTAGCGGGTCTGACCCTTTAGCCGAGCGGTTAGTGATGTCGCCTTGTGGTGCAGAAAATAACCGGCTACACTAACTTAAGTTAATGTTAACTAACGTAGCGTTACATTTAACTTAAGCTAATGTTAACTAACTTAAGTTAATGTTAACTAACGTAGCATTTTACTTAAGCCAATGTTAACTAATGTAGCGTTACACTTAACTTAAGCTAATGTTAACGTAGCGTTACATTTAACTTAAGCTAATGTTAACTTAAGCTAACATTTAACGTAAGCTACTGTTAACTCATTTAAGTTAATGTTAACTAACGTAGCATTTAACTTAAGCTAATGTTAACTAACGTAGCGTTACATTTAACTTAAGCTAATGTTAACTAACAAGTTAATGTTAACTAACGTAGCGTTATGAGACGCTGAGCTGAGCTAATATGTGTAACGTTCATGTCAAGCAGACGTGACGAGCTTGTTATTGGCTAACATGGGAGATTTATATACAGATATATCGCTTTAACAGTTGTATTTGTCATTAGTAATTTCCTTAATTGAGTTTGATAAGGACTCACCCTTGACCCTTCACGCACTGCTGTCAGTGCAACTGCGCTCGCTCGGTTCGCACGCGGCTAGTGACATCACTCACGTGACAACTAGCAGCTGCCTGCTGCACTGCTCCTGTTGTCGTTGCCCTATCATCATATTATAATGACAATGGTGATTTAATTTTGGTCTAATAACAGTAATAGTAATTATAACACTCACAGCAGTAGCAGCAGCGACATAATAATAATAATAATAATAATAATAATAACAATAATAATAATAAAACAAATTGGTCCAGAGGGGCACTTCAGCCAACGAGGGCAAAGGGGCAGTGGCTCAAGCCACTATAGCCATAATGTCCGCACGTCTCTGACGACACCACCCAGATGCTTTGCAGGACAGGTCGTCCCTCAAATCCAAGTGTCTGCACAAGACGTGGGCTGGTGAGGAAAGCCACAGATGATCTTGCAGTCACTTTGAAGGAGCTGCAAAGGTCAGTGGCTGAAACTGCAGTAAATGTGCATGAGTCAACCATATCACAGGCTCTCCATAAATCTGGCCTGTATGGGAGGCTGGCAAGAAAGAAGCCATTGCTCAAAACTATGTATATAAAACTATGCTTGGAGTTTGCTATCAAGCATGAGAGAGACCCACTTAGGATGTGGTTTCAGGTTTTGTGGTCAGATGAGATGAAAGTTGACCTTTTTGGCCAAAACTCAAAGTGTTATGTGTGGTGCAAACCTAACACTGCTCATGCCCTAAAAAACACCCCCCTACAGTGAAGCATGGCAGCGGCAGCATAATGCTATGGGGTCGCTTTTCAGCTGCAGGCACTGGAAACCTTGTTCACATTGAGGGAAGAATGGATGGAGCTAAATACAGGAAATATTGGAAGAAAACCTGTTGCAGTCTGCCATAAAACTGATGCTTGGGAGAAGGTTCGCCTTCCAGCAGGACAATGATCGTAAACACAAGGCTAAAGCAACAGTGGCATGGCTCAGCAACAAAAAGGTGAAGGTTTTGGAGTGGCCAAGTCAAAGTCTGGACCTCAACCCCATTGAAAATCTGTGGCACAGACTGAAAATCACAGTCCTGAGGCGCCATCCCACCAACCTACAAGACCCGTACAAATTCTGCCAAGAAGAATGGGCAAAAATTACTCCAAAAGAATGTGTAAAGCTTGTACACCAAGAGAGTCATGGCTGTTATTGCAGCAGAAGGGCACTCTACAAGGTATTGATATGTGGGGGTTGAATACTTATGATACTTATGCAAGCACTATATTTTAGTTTTTAATTTATTCACAAAAAGTCAGCGAAACATAACTTATTTTGGCTGTGGGAACATGCTGTCAGAGCTTATGGGTTCACAACAATATTGAACAGTTGTGCGAGTATCTTTTATAATCCAGAAATTACTGATGACTGTCAAGGGGGTCGCCTGCTGCCCAATGACTGCTGGGAAGGGCTCCAGCATCCCCGCAACCCTGAGAGCGGGATGGGCAGTTTGGATAATGGATGTCAAGGGGGTTGAATACTGTAGCAAGGCACTGTATGTGAAATCTGTGTAAATACTGTGATGTATTATCTCATAGATGAGCATTCACACAGCCGGTCCTACTTCTCTCTCGTCAACACCCACACGGGCTGCAGCTCCCCAAAATGCAAGTTCATTGGTTTTTAGACAGTTGCCATGTTGTCATTTCGGCGGGCTACATTTTCAGTACAGTGAATGAGAAAATAATGAATATTGAATCATATTTAATTATTTCATCAGGGCTTTGTTTGCACTACTACATATTGTTAAATTGGTTGGTCGATTGTTTTTAACAATACAGCAACTTTTTTTATTATAGTTTGTGTTATAGTGTACTGTACTGTTTTGTACCGCCTTGTGATCTGGCAACACTGTAACTGAATATGGCCACGCCAATAAAGCCCTGTTGTATGACGTCATTCGCGAATATGAATAAGACTGAACATGACTTATGTAAGGTTTTTAAAAGAACACATTCTGTGAAATAGGCATACGACCTGTTTTCACACCGCTCGGAATAGAGAATCGTTAAAATCCAAACGCTCATCAGCCCTACCCAGGACTGCCCAGGACTAACCAGCCCTACCCAGGACTAACCAGGACTACCCAGGCCTACCCAGGACTAGCTCATGTCAGACATCAGGACCAGTTTTCCTCTCCACTCACCACAATCATCCTTCCGTCCGAAGTGATGATGGCCACCGTCCCTGAGAAGGGGCAGTTAAGGAGGTGTTCAGCCTGATAACCACATGGGTTGATTTAAGTGACTCAGCTTCGGTAACTTCGTGTTTGTTTGTATCAGTTAGCTAAGCACGTTAGCGACTCATTAGCCCTCCATTCATACAGGCAGCTAGCATTAGCTTAGCTCTTCATCTGCTAGTTAAATGTTCGCTAATTCTCCCCTCCAGCTGGTTTGGTTGGAAGGATTTAATAAAAGGATACGGTTGATGTAGCTCTCCAGCGCTGTCGACATGGCCCACGGAGCTTTTACTTCTAAGACACGTTTAAATCAGTAGGCTCAAACCACCGGGTGTTCTGCTAAAACACACCGCGTCGCCAGGCATCAACAATCAATCACCGATCACCGGCTCAACGGCCAGACCTCACCAATCGATCACCGGCTCAACGGCCAGACCTCACCAATCGATCACCGGCTCAACGGCCAGACCTCACCAATCAGTCAGCGATCACCCGTTTTCTTCCTGTTTTTTGGTTGCTTGTCTCCAATAACGAACGGCGCATTATCGCCCCCAGATGGTATGGAGTGTAGATCACACGGTTGATGGCAGAAATAAAATAACGCCTGTGAATTCAATTTGTTTCAGTGTGTGTGCTTATTTTGATGTGTGTTCGTGTATGGTTATACACACGTTCATAGATGTACAGGCATATAGATGACAGGGAGACATAGATAATAAAAACAGGTGACCGGTACAGAGAGACATTTGTGCGTTCGACTATTGTCTGTATGGATGCCGATGCATGTGTGTAGTGTTGTGTGTGTGCAGACAACTCCTAGCCGATGTCCAGGTTTTTTTATTTTGTTTCTCAGTAGTGGGTGTACAAAGGGCTGAGACAGCAGTAGGAATCCCAAACAGAGAACAATCACCATTCATTTCATGCTACCAAAGTATTCAATTAGTACAAAAATACTTTACAACATCCCTGTCCATTTGAAATAAAAATACAGTTTGTTGGAAGGTTGGGTTTTCTCTCATGGGATTTGAACAGTGACGCTACAAGGTCTAGACATCAACATGGAATCTTATCTAATCTGACCCACTATTTTAATTGGCAGTGTTTTACAACAAAGCGCTGTGTGTGTGTGTGTGTGTGTGTGTGTGTGTGTGTGTGTGTGTGTGTGTGTGTGTGTGTGTGTGTGTGTGTGTGTGTGTGTGTGTGTGTGTGTGTGTGTGTGTGTGTGTGAGATTGTGACTGAGAGTGTGTGGGAGGATGAAAGAGGAGGATATTGTGCAAAAGTGAATCACTAGGGTGCAAATCCCTGCAGAACACACACACACACACACACACACACACACACACACACACACACACACACACACACCTCAGGGTGCACAGCAGAGTATTTGACAGACAGCTCTTTATGGCTTTAAGACCCCTCACATAAACCTCAGGAGCGCTGTAGCTACTTCCTGCTGCTGAAAAGTTAGGCCTGGATTGGTGCTAACAGCTAAGTGGAGCCTGCATAGACCTGAACAGACCAGCGCTGTTACCGAGCAACCAGACCTACTTAGGCTCCGCCCACTGCTACTGCAGCAGCTCCTGGAGCTCGGCGTGGGTTTTAGTGTTTGCTAACTCTGTGCTAAATGTGTGCTTAACATGTAATAAACGTGTGCTAGCTGTGTGCGAAATGTGTGCTTCCAGTTCAGGAAAAGACGGAAAAGACAAGGTCAAGGTTAAGCAGAACAGCCACACACGGGTCCACAATCCAAAACGCACAAAGTTTCAAAGAGCAGAGCTGTGATTTGATGAGTATGCTGAGGCGGGGCTTCTCCTGATTGGTCGTGCTGACAGAGGGTTATGATAGGCCAGTTTAAATAGTGAGTACAGACTGAAAGGTAAGAGTAGGAAAACGTTGACATCACTCAAATCTGTACACACACACACACACACACACACACACACACACGCACACACGCACAAGAATATCATTGTCACAGGTGTCCTGTCTTCCACAGGCTTTTTTTCTTATTGTGTTTCATAATAATATTCAGATCATCATGATGAGAGTAAAGATATACGAGGTTCAGGGTGAGTTCAGGGTTTGGGGAGGTGATGGAAGTTTTCTATGTGGTTTTCGACGTGAGCAACTTGACTGAACTGTTTAATCTATTTCATATCTTTTAAGGTTCAGTCGCCAAGGAAACAAACAGACAAAACAGACGACGATCAATCAATAAGAACACACTGATCGATTAGCATAATAGATCAACTTTTATCCAAGAAGGGGAGGGACATGCTTTCTAGGGAGTGGACTGGTTGAGTATGAGCAGGGTGGGTTTGTGGAGAGAACCAATCACAAACAGGCAGAGGGTGACTCTCTTTCTGCTCTGGTTTTCCTCAGCCAATCAGCTTTCACTGTCAACATGGCTGCCTGCCTATTGGCCAACAAAAGATCCAATCACCATCTGACAGGAAGAGAAGCAGGGAAATTCAGGTGGGGGGAAGGGGGGATTTACACTGGTCTCTGGTCATCTCTCTTACTTACACACACACACACACACACACACACACACACACACACACACACACACACACACACACACACACACACACACACACACAGTGTGAGCAGTCTTCAAGGTATAAATGATAGAAAATGATTTTGTAATTTCTTATTAAGTTTCTCTTCATCATCAACTTGATCATCATCATCATTGCTGTGGTCTGCAGGTCTCGTGACACAACAACACACAGAAGGGGTTCTGAATCCAGTCTTGTCTCTTGCCCGTCTCACTGACTGGACATGAGACTGGACAACGTGACACTGTCCACTCTCTTCATATCACTCTGAAGCCAAAACATCTCTGTCCTGCTCACATGAGTGCAGCACATGAGAACCAGAAGTAGCGTGTGTGCAGTGGAGGTGGGGGGCGGGGCATTCTGAACACGCCCCCTCTTGTTATGTTCATTGAGCAACTCACCAGTCTGCTGCTGTCAATCAACTCATCCCCGGGGCAGACCAGGTCCCTTTGAATACGGTAAAACGACTTGTATCAGACCGTTATGCAGCAGATAAGTGTTGCTGTGGCTGCCGTCAGTGTGACGGGAACACGCTGAAAGGAATCAACACACCTGAGGCAAACTTTCCTTTGACTACTGTCTGTAGTCCGGCCTGCGCCCAGCACATCTGCATGGGTGATGGCAGGGTTAAAAGTTATACAGGAAAGAGCCACTAGAGGGCTGCAGAGATATTTTGGCTTCAATTTCCAACCCAACTCTGACCCTCTGGCCTGTCTGTCTGTCAGTCTTCCTCACTACTAGTCTGTCTGTCTGTCTGTCTGTAGGTCCTTCTAGCAGTGTGCCAATAACAGCTGCATTTCTGACCCTAGTAAGACCAGTGGAACTGGGAGGGGAGGTGATCTGGGTCAGTTCGATCCATTGTGCGCTTGGAGGCTCAGTGTGCAGAACCAGATATAAGATCGAGGGTCATATTTTATGGGTCAGGGGTCTAAGTTGACCCAGAGGGTGTGTAGCACCATGGGAGGGGGGAGGGGGCACTCCAATACAATTTGACCACTTTGACTCCTTCTTATCTGGATGTGTTGATCAGTTTTTCATGTCCAGTCTGGTTATAAGAGGTTTATTCTGGTTTGCTGCTATAAGGAGTTATTAAGTCCAACCCCTATCCCTAACCCCGCCCCCAAGCTCTCTCCTGGTTGGTTCCAGCTCATCGGTCCCTCTTCTCCTTTGCAAATAGGAAGCTCTGACAGTGCCAGGTCACCATTGTTTGGCTGAGTGGAGTTACTGGAGGCGATGGCATCATTGTGATTGGCTGTTTTAGAGGAAGAGGCAGGGTTTCGGCTAATGACAAGGTCCAGTTTGTTTCCCGACTCAGAGATGAGAGGAACCACCAGACAGCAGTCAAAGTCCCTGGTCCTCACATGGTTTATCTACAGACAGAGAGACAACACTGTTTAGTGCGTGCGTGTGTGTGTGTGTGTGTGTTTGTGTGTGTGTGTGTGTGTGTGTGTGTACCTGCAGTATTCGGTCATAGGCCCTGAGCCCACTGCATTGGGCCGGTCCCCCCGCTCTGATGTTGTTTATGTAAACACCACGATCCAGCAGCCCGTCAGACACACTGAACCCAAAGTCTTCCACATCCGAAACCTTCTCTAGAGTTACCTGGTGTACGTACACACACACACACACACACACACACACACACACACACACACACACACACACATGGTTAGCCATGCATAGAATCAAGGTCAAGGTTTGGGGGTCAAAGGTAAGGAGTCATGGTGTCCAAACAACTACAACAGAGGTGTCCAGAGGTTAAAGGTTACCTTGTGGAGTTCCACAGGGCTCTGAGTCAGGATGTCACTGACTTCCTGTCTCATCCTCCTCATGGCGAAGGCTCTACGCTGGGGGTCAGAGGGCAGTGTATTGGACCGCGGTGTCACCTAAAAATATCATATATTTTATTGAAAAACACATTAATAACATCTCATCCCATCATCAGCCACTTCTCCGGGGTCGGGTCTCGGTGGCAGCAAGCTAAGTAGGGCAGTCCAGACGTCCCTCTCCCCAACATCGCTCTCTAGCTCCTCCTGGGTGATCCCAAGGTGTTCTCAGGACAGACTGGACATATAGTCCCTCCAGGGAGTTCTGGGTCTACCCCGGGGTCTCCTCCCAGTTGGACGTGGCTGGAAAACTTCCAAAGGAAGGTGCCCAGGGGGCATCCTAATCAGATGCCCGAACCATCTCAACTGGCTCCTTTTGACGCGAAGGAGCAGCGGCGCTACTCTGAGCTCCCTCCAGATGTCCAAGCTCCTCACCCTATCTCTAAGGCTGAGCCCAGACACCCTACGGAGGAAACTCATTTCAGCCGCTTGTATTCATGACCTCATTTTCGGTCACTACCCAAAGCTCATGACCACAGGTGAGGGTTGGAATGAAGATTGACTGGTAAATTGAGAGCTTTGTCTTCCGGCTCAGCTCCCTCTTCACCACAACGGTCCGGTACAACATCCCCATTACTGCTGATGCTGCACCGCCTGTCAATCTCTCGCTCCATCCTACCCTCGCTCAAGAACAAGACCCCGAGATACTTGTACTCCTTCACTTGAGGCAACAACTCATCCCCAACCCGGAGGGAGCAAGCCACCATTTTCCGGTAGAGAACCATGGCTTCCAACTTGGAGGTGCTGACTCTCATCCCAGCCATTTCACACTCAGCTGCAAACCTGATGAAGCCAACAAAACCACATCATCTGCGAAGAGCAGAGATGCAATTCTGAGGTTCCCAAAATAGACACACTCCTCACCTTGGCTGTGCCTTGAGATCCTGTCCATGAATATCACAAACAGAATCAGAGACAAGGGACAACCTTGGCGGAGTCCGACACCCACCAAAAATGTGTTTGACTTTGTGTTTGACAATAATCCTGACAGACCGATTAAATTTCTAACATACTTTCTATGAAACATAAAAGAACATTCTTAACATTCTAGAGGAGGTCACCAGAGGAGGTCAAAGTGCTGGTCATCACGGAGCTTGCAGAATTGGGTAAGTACCAAGGAAGAACACTCCTGAGAGAGCAGCACACCAAGGTGATGATATAACTGAACATTACTCATTTGAAATGGGTGATTACTTGAACTCAGGACAGCTTGCTAAGAGCACAGAGTGACTATGTACTGAAATGATGATGGAACCTGGTAAAGAAATGAATTGTTTTAATTGTAAAGCAGCAGAAAATGTGCCTTGCAAAGAAAGTAATATTTTTCCATTTAACAGCGCTGATGATGATGACATCAAGTGTATAAACTCGCAATGCAGCTGCAGGGGGCTGGACGGCCTTTATGAAAAGTGTGATGGTTTGAATCTCAAAATGTTCAAATACACTGAACACAATATGTATGAATTTGAACAAAATATTGACCCCGAGAATAATTTCTTCAACAAGCTCAACAACAATTGCTATTACTACACAGATTATCAGTTTAAAGTTTAACAGGCAGGTTAAGACAGATCATGGAACGTTAATAACCAGTTTAACAGCAGGAGTCTATATGCAAACTTTCTGAACATCAAAGAATATTTAAGTCAATTCAAGAAACCATTTAGTGTGACAGCTATTTCTGAGACCTCACTCAGCTCTGAGACCAGGCTCAGCTATGAGACCTGGCTCAGCTCTGAGACCAGGCTCAGCTCCGAGACCAGGCTCAGCTCTGAAACCTGGCTCAGCTCTGAGATCTGGCTCAGCTCTGAGACCAGGCTCAGCTCTGAGACCTGGCTCAGCTCTGAGACCATGCTCAGCTCTGAAACCTGGCTCAGCTCTGAAACCTGGCTCAGCTCTGAGACCTGGCTCAGCTCTGAGACCAGACTCAGCTCCGAGACCAGGCTCAGCTCTGAAACCTGGCTCAGCTCCGAGACCAGACTCAGCTCTGAGAACAGGCTCAGCTCTGAGAACTGGCTCAGCTCTGAGACTATGCTCAGCTCTGAGACCTGGCTCAGCTCTGAGACCTGGCTGAGCTCTGAAACCTGGCTCAGCTCTGAGACCAGACTCAGCTCTGAGAACAGGCTCAGCTCTGAGAACTGGCTCAGCTCTGAGACTATGCTCAGCTCTGAGACCTGGCTCAGCTCTGAGACCTGGCTGAGCTCTGAAACCTGGCTCAGCTCTGAGACCTGGCTCAGCTCTGAAACCAGGCTCAGCTCTGAGACCTGGCTCAGCTCTGAAACCTGGCTCAGCTCTGAAACCTGGCTCAGCTCTGAGACCTGGCTCAGCTCTGAGACCAGACTCAGCTCCGAGACCAGGCTCAGCTCTGAAACCTGGCTCAGCTCCGAGACCAGACTCAGCTCTGAGAACAGGCTCAGCTCTGAGAACTGGCTCAGCTCTGAGACTATGCTCAGCTCTGAGACCTGGCTCAGCTCTGAGACCTGGCTGAGCTCTGAAACCTGGCTCAGCTCTGAGACCAGACTCAGCTCTGAGAACAGGCTCAGCTCTGAGAACTGGCTCAGCTCTGAGACTATGCTCAGCTCTGAGACCTGGCTCAGCTCTGAGACCTGGCTGAGCTCTGAAACCTGGCTCAGCTCTGAGACCTGGCTCAGCTCTGAAACCAGGCTCAGCTCTGAGACCTGGCTCAGCTCTGAGGCCATGCTCAGCTCTGAGACCTGGCTCAGCTCTGAGACCATGCTCAGCTCTGAAACCTGGCTCAGCTCTGAGATCAGGCTCAGCTCTGAGACCTGGCTCAGCTCTGAGACCATGCTCAGCTCAGAGACCTGACTCAGCTCTGAGATCAGGCTCAGCTCTGAGACCTGGCTCAGCTCTGAGACCATGCTCAGCTCAGAGACCTGACTCAGCTCTGAAACCTGGCTCAGCTCTGAGACCAGGCTCAGCTCTGAGAACAGGCTCAGCTCTGAGAACAGGCTCAGCTCTGAGAACTGGCTCAGCTCTGAGACTATGCTCAGCTCTGAGACCTGGCTCAGCTCTGAAACCTGGCTCAGCTCTGAAACCTGGCTCAGCTCTGAGACCTGGCTCAGCTCTGAGACTATGCTCAGCTCTGAGACCTGGCTCAGCTCTGAGACTTGGCTCAGCTCTGAAACCTGGCTCAGCTCTGAGACCAGGCTCAGCTCTGAGACCAGGCTCAGCTCTGAAACCTGGCTTCGCTCTGAGACCAGACTTAGCTCTGAGAACAGGCTCAGCTCTGAGAACTGGCTCAGCTCTGAGAACTGGCTCGGCTCTGAAACCTGGCTCAGCTCTGAGACCTGGCTCAGCTCTGAGACCAGGCTCAGCTCTGAAACCTGGCTCAGCTCTGAGACCAGACTCAGCTCTGAGAACAGGCTCAGCTCTGAGAACTGGCTCAGCTCTGAGTACTGGCTCAGCTCTGAGACTATGCTCAGCTCTGAGACTTGGCTCAGCTCTGAGACCTGGCTCAGCTCTGAAACCTGGCTCAGCTCTGAGACCTGGCTCAGCTCTGAGACCAGACTCAGCTCTGAGAACAGGTTCAGCTCTGAGAACTGGCTCAGCTCTGAGACTATGCTCAGCTCTGAGACCTGGCTCAGCTCTGAGACTTGGCTCAGCTCTGAAACCTGGCTCAGCTCTGAGACCTGGCTCAGCTCTGAAACCTGGCTCAGCTCTGAAACCTGGCTCAGCTCTGAGACCAGACTCAGCTCTGAGAACAGGTTCAGCTCTGAGAACTGGCTCAGCTCTGAGACTATGCTCAGCTCGGAGACCTGGCTCAGCTCTGAGACTTGGCTCAGCTCTGAAACCTGGCTCAGCTCTGAGACCTGGCTCAGCTCTGAAACCTGGCTCAGCTCTGAAACCTGGCTCAGCTCTGAGACCAGACTCAGCTCTGAGAACTGGCTCAGCTCTGGACTTGGAGTTGAAATGACTACATGAATAGACAGAAGAATAACGGAGGCGGTGTGGCTCTGTAATTGGATAAAAGCTTTAATTAGAAGGTAGTGGGAAGTATGACAACTACCATTGGTGATGTGATGGAATCTGTTACTATTGAAATTTGTATGGAAAAAATAAAAATGTACTTTTTAGCTGTGTATATAGAGCACCTGGATCCAACACTGAAATATTTAAGGATAGTATGGAAGGAATGGTTGCTAAGACAAATCAGATTGTGTATGGTTTGGGCAGATTGTGTATGGTGGGGGCAGATTATGTATCAGTATAGCATAAACTTGGAAAGGAGTACACGAGGATGATGTTGACAAAGCTTATGAAACATTTCTAAAGTTATTAAAACCATTATGACAAGAACTGTCCAATAAAATACAACAGAACATTATAGACTGCAGATCACAAAAGGACTACGTATGTATAGAGGCAGAATATAAATACATAAGAATACGTTAACTAGGGATATGCAATAAGGAATACTGTAATAAAAGAATAGAGAACATTAACAAGAGCACATGGAGTGTGTTCATAAACCCAACACACATGTATTCTTACATGTCCAAAATAAACTAAACTAAATTACATGTTCCAGTCTACAGCCTGTGATGCAGCCTGCTGTCTTAAGACAGGTTAAGGGTCAAAGGTCATTACCTGAGGTCCAGAGGTGCTGCGTTCCTGGAAGCTTGCTTGGCGTCCTAGCGTACTACGCAGGGGGACAGGGTCATGGTTCAAACTCAAGGTTGAACCTGACATGATGGTCGCCTGGAGAGAGAAAAGAGACTTTGAATCAATCAGGATTCAAACCACAGGAAACTGCTTCTGCTGCTCCTTCTACTCATTACTGCTGGCTAACACGTCTTTAAAGCCAGGCAGGTTACCATGGCAACAATCACAAAGCCAGGCATGTCACCATGAAAACAGCCACGGTTAATTGCAAAACTGTAGTCCTCATCTCCTCAGCTAATCTATCCATAATGCCTTGCTCACACTTCCATGCCAAGTGTAAAATGACTCTGACCAGTGGTTGGCCTGAATCTGGATGAGGATGCACACGCACACGCACACGCACACGCACACGCACACACACACACACACACACACACACACACACACACCTCATGACATAAGTCAGGCTGTTTCAGGTAACTGCAGTGATCTAGTTTATTGTACTGATTGAAGTGACTGATAGTTGCTGCTGTGGTAGCAACTGATGAAGACCCAGATAAACTGATAAACTGATGAAGACCCAGATATACTGGTAAACTAATGAAGGACCCAGATAAACTGGTAAACTGATGAAGGACCCAGATATACTGATAAACTGATGAAGGACCCAGATATACTGATAAACTGATGAAGGACCCAGATATACTGATAAACTGATGAAGGACCCAGATATACTGATAAACTGATGAAGGACCCAGATATACTGATAAACTGATGAAGGACCCAGATATACTGATAAACTGATGAAGACCCAGATAAACTGATAAACTGATGAAGGACCCAGATATACTGATAAACTGATGAAGGACCCAGATATACTGATAAACTGATGAAGGACCCAGATAAACTGATAAACTGATGAAGACCCAGATATACTGGTAAACTGATGAAGGACCCAGATATACTGATAAACTGATGAAGACCCAGATATACTGGTAAACTGATGAAGGACCCAGATAAACTGGTAAACTGATGAAGGACCCAGATAAACTGATAAACTGATGAAGGACCCAGATATACTGATAAACTGATGAAGGACCCAGATATACTGATAAACTGATGAAGGACCCAGATATACTGATAAACTGATGAAGGACCCAGATATACTGATAAACTGATGAAGGACCCAGATATACTGGTAAACTGATGAAGGACCCAGATAAACTGGTAAACTGATGAAGGACCCAGATAAACTGATAAACTGATGAAGACCCAGATATACTGGTAAACTGATGAAGGACCCAGATATACTGATAAACTGATGAAGACCCAGATATACTGGTAAACTGATGAAGGACCCAGATAAACTGGTAAACTGATGAAGGACCCAGATAAACTGATAAACTGATGAAGGACCCAGATATACTGATAAACTGATGAAGGACCCAGATATACTGATAAACTGATGAAGGACCCAGATATACTGATAAACTGATGAAGGACCCAGATATACTGATAAACTGATGAAGGACCCAGATATACTGGTAAACTGATGAAGGACCCAGATAAACTGGTAAACTGATGAAGGACCCAGATAAACTGATAAACTGATGAAGACCCAGATATACTGGTAAACTGATGAAGGACCCAGATATACTGATAAACTGATGAAGGACCCAGATAAACTGATAAACTGATGAAGGACCCAGATATACTGGTAAACTGATGAAGGACCCAGATATACTGATAAACTGATGAAGACCCAGATAAACTGATAAACTGATGAAGGACCCAGATATACTGATAAACTGATGAAGGACCCAGATATACTGATAAACTGATGAAGGACCCAGATATACTGATAAACTGATGAAGACCCAGATAAACTGATAAACTGATGAAGACCCAGATAAACTGATAAACTGATGAAGGACCCAGATATACTGATAAACTGATGAAGGACCCAGATATACTGATAAACTGATGAAGGACCCAGATATACTGATAAACTGATGAAGGACCCAGATATACTGGTAAACTGATGAAGGACCCAGATAAACTGATAAACTGATGAAGACCCAGATATACTGGTAAACTGATGAAGGACCCAGATAAACTGGTAAACTGATGAAGGACCCAGATAAACTGATAAACTGATGAAGACCCAGATATACTGGTAAACTGATGAAGGACCCAGATATACTGGTAAACTGATGAAGACCCAGATATACTGGTAAATTGATGAAGGACCCAGATATACTGATAAACTGATGAAGACCCAGATATACTGGTAAACTGATGAAGGACCCAGATATACTGGTATACTGATGAAGACCCAGATATACTGGTAAATTGATGAAGGACCCAGATATACTGGTAAACTGATGAAGACCCAGATATACTGATAAACTGATGAAGGACCCAGATAAACTGATAAACTGATGAAGACCCAGATATACTGGTAAACTGATGAAGGACCCAGATAAACTGATAAACTGATGAAGGCCCCAGATAAACTGATGAAGGACCCAGATAAACTGGTAAACTGATGAAGGCCCCAGATAAACTGATGAAGGATCCAGATATACTGATAAACTGATGAAGACCCAGATAAACTGATAAACTGACGAAGGACCAAGATATACTGATAAACTGATGAACTGATGAAGATTCAGATAAACTGGTAAAATGATGAAGACCCAGATAAACTGATGAACTGATGAAGACCCAGATAAACTGGTAAATTGATGAAGGGCCCAGATATACTGGTAAACTGATGAAGGACCCAGATATACTGGTAAACTGATGAAGGACCCAGACAAACTGGTAAACTGATGAAGGACCCAGATAAACTGATGAAGGACCCAGATAAACTGATGAAGGACCCAGATATACTGGTAAACTGATGAAGGACCCAGATATACTGATAAACTGATGAAGGACCCAGACAAACTGGTAAACTGATGAAGGACCCAGATAAACTGATGAAGGACCCAGATAAACTGGTAAAGTGATGAAGGGCCCAGATAAACTGATAAACTGATGAAGACCTAGATAAACTGATAAACTGATGAAGGACCCACATATACTGATAAACTGATGAAGGGCCCAAATATACTGGTAAACTGATGAAGACCCAGATAAACTGATAAACTGATGAAGGACCCACATATACTGATAAACTGATGAAGACCCAGATAAACTGATAAACTGATGAAGGACCCAGATAAACTGATAAACTGATGAAGGACCCAGATATACTGATAAACTGATGAAGACCCAGATAAACTGATAAACTGATGAAGGACCCACATATACTGATAAACTGATGAAGGGCCCAAATATACTGGTAAACTGATGAAGACCCAGATAAACTGATAAACTGATGAAGGACCCAGATATACTGGTAAACTGATGAAGGACCCAGATATACTGATAAACTGATGAAGGACCCACATATACTGATAAACTGATGAAGGACCCAGATAAACTGGTAAACTGATGAAGGACCCAGATAAACTGGTAAACTGATGAAGGACCCAGATAAACTGGTAAACTGATGAAGGACCCAGATAAACTGGTAAACTGATGAAGGACCCAGATAAACTGGTAAACTGATGAAGGACCCAGATAAACTGGTAAACTGATGAAGGACCCAGATATACTGATAAACTGATGAAGGACCCAGATAAACTGGTAAACTGATGAAGGACCCAAATATACTGGTAAACTGATGAAGGACCCAGATATACTGATAAACTGATGAAGGACCCACATATTCTGATAAACTGATGAAGGACCCAGATAAACTGATAAACTGATGAAGGACCCACATATACTGATAAACTGATGAAGACCCAGATAAACTGATAAACTGATGAAGGACCCAGATAAACTGATAAACTGATGAAGGACCCAGATATACTGATAAACTGATGAAGACCCAGATAAACTGATAAACTGATGAAGGACCCAGATAAACTGGTAAACTGATGAAGGACCCAGATATACTGGTAAACTGATGAAGGACCCAGATATACTGATAAACTGATGAAGACCCAGATAAACTGGTAAACTGATGAAGGACCCACATATACTGATAAACTGATGAAGGACCCAGATAAACTGGTAAACTGATGAAGGACCCAGATAAACTGGTAAACTGATGAAGGACCCAGATATACTGATAAACTGATGAAGGACCCAGATATACTGGTAAACTGATGAAGGACCCAGATAAACTGGTAAACTGATGAAGGACCCAGATATACTGATAAACTGATGAAGACCCAGATAAACTGGTAAACTGATGAAGGACCCACATATACTGATAAACTGATGAAGACCCAGATAAACTGATAAACTGACGAAGGAAAAACAGCTTTCCACGATAACAGTGAAGGAGAGCACAGGCATGAAAGTCACATTCACATCCGCAAACATCACACGCATCCATTAGTGTCCATTAGAGTTATGTTCAAAAACCACAAGCAATGTTTCACAACGCTAAAACTGCGGCCACAGAGAAAGACAGAAGAGAGGAGAAGAGGAGAAAGAAAGAAGAGGATACCAGTGTAAGGAGATCTGTTTCAGCTCCAGGTTGCTCCTAAAAGAAAAGGAGTCATCTTCTCTAACAATGAACTGAAACTAATGCTGTAATTCATCTGGTTTGCCTCCACACATGCCAATATAATAAAACATGATGACATCACAATGCTGCTACTGTCAGTACTAGTACTAGTATAACAACAGTAGTAGTAGTACTCACCTCCAGCTCTCGCAGTATTCCGCTCTGTCCGCAGGTCTCCAGGTCTTCCAGGGCCTGAGACCAGAAGTTCTCTTCCTGGTCGGGTTCTGTCCCATCATGCCCCACACAGAACCTGGCAGGTCAGAGGTTAGGGAGGAGGTCACAGGCAGCCAATCAGAGAGAAACATGAACTGATGGAGGAGGGGCCAGAATGATGGAAAGGCAGGGGGATAACTTGAGTGACTCACAAACCCACCACGTCAGTGACACACACGTTAAGATGGAGTCTTTTTACACAAAGGAACCAACCTGTCGGTTCAAACCCAAGCCGAGTGGCTGCATGTTACCTGTGTGTGTGTGTGTTGTGTGTTTGTGTGTGAGAGTCAAGGGAAAGTTCTAAAAACAATCCAACTCAACAACCAAACCAATAAAGAGCTGCAGCCACCGGCTTCTCTGGCCCGAGCTCCTCTGAGATGGACTGACGCCAAGTGGACAAGTGTGCTGTGGTCTGACGAGTCCACACTTCACATTGTTTTTGGGACTCATGGACGTGGTGTCCTCCGGGCTAAAGAGGAAAAGGACCATCCAGATTGTTATCAGCGCAGAGTCCAAAAGCCAGCATCTGTGATGGTATGGGGGGGGGGGGTGTTAGTGCTCATGGCATCATGGGTAACTTGCACACCTGTGAAGGCACCATTAATGCTGAAAGGTACATACAGGTTTTGGAGCAACATGTGCTGCCATCCAAGCGACGTCTTTTTCAGGGACGTCCCTGCTTATTTCAGCAAGACAATGCCAAGCCACATTCTGCAGGTGTTACACCAGCGGGGCTTCGTAGTAAAAGAGTGCAGGTACTGGACCGGCCTGCCTGCAGTCCAGACCTGTCTCCCATTGAACATGTGTGGCGCATTATGAAGCGCACAATATGACAACGGAGACCCCGGACTGTTGAGCCACTGAAGTCGTACATCAAGCAAGAATGGGAAAGAATTCCACCTACAAAGCTTCAACAATTAGTGTCCTCAGTTCCCAAACGCTTATTGAGCGTTGTTAAAAGGAAAGGTGGTGTAACACAGTGGTGAACATGCCCCTGTCCCAGCTGCTTTGGAGCGTGTTGCAGGCATCACATTCACAATGAGGGAATATTTGCAAAAAAACAATAAAGTTTATCAGTTTGAACATTAAATATCTTGTCTTTGTGGTGTATTTAATTGAATATAGGTGGAAAAGGATTTGCAAATCACTGTGTTCCGTTTTTAATTTACGTTTTACACAACGCCCCAACTTCATTGGAATTGGGGTTTGTATTTTCTGCTGTGTTTGTGATGTAAGATGTGATAATTAACTTGTCATCTACTTAATGCTGCTAGATATGTCAGCTGCCTTTGACACGGTTAACCACAAAATCCTTCTCGCCACACTCACTGAGCTTGGTATCTCATGATCTGCCCTCCACTGATTTATGTCCTACCTCTTAGGGAGATCTTTTAGAGTATCTTGGAGGGGATAACTGTCCAAACCGCACGGCTTATCCACAATACCTCAAAGATGAGTGCTCGGTCCCCTTCTCTTCTCAATATACACCACCTTACTTGGTGCAATCGTCTGCTCCCATGGTTTCTCATACCATTGCTATGCTGACGATACCCTGCTCTTCCTATCATTCCCACCAGATGACCTCACAGTCTTAGCACGGATATCATCATGCCTTGCTGATATCTCTGCATGGATGAAAGAACACCACCTTCAGCTTAGCCTATCTAAGACTGAGCTCCTTGTCATCCCAGCCAGTCCATCCTTAGAACAACAGATCAATATCCAGCTCAGATCAACCCAACTGATGCTCACAAAGTCTGCCCGAAACCTGGGTGTCATGATTGATGACCAACTAACCTTTAAGGTTCACGTGGCCTCGATTGTTCGGTTGTGCCGATTTGCCCTGTACAACATCAGGAAAATTAGACCCTACATATCTGAGCATGCAGTACACATCCTGGTACAGCCTCTTATAATATCCTGCATTGACTACTGCAACTCCTTACTGGCAGGTCTCCCTGCATGCACTTAAAAACCTCTGCAAATGATCCAGAACGCGGTGGTGCATCTGGTCTTCAACCAACCCAAAACAGCACATGTCACCCTCCTGTTCATATCCCTCCACTGGCTCCCAGTTGCTGCCCGTATCAAATTCAAAACCTTGATGCTCGCTTACAAAACGGTAACTAAAACAGCTCCCGCCTACCTGAACTCCCTCATTCAGGTCTACATTCAGTCCCCCTCACTACGCTCTGCCAATGAAAGGCATCTGGCACTTCCACCACAATGAGGCCCTAAGTCACTAGCCAGACTCTTCTGTTCTGTAGTTCCCCGGTGGTGGAATGAGTTACCAAACTCCATACGATCTGCTGAGTCCCTCTCCATCTTTAAGAAGAAGCTGAAGACCCAGCTGTTTCTCCAACACCTCCACACCTGATGGTATTAATAATAATAATCATAATAATTTTTAAAAAACGCTTCTATGCACGCTATGCACTGCCTTTGTGCACTGCCTGTTGATACCTATGTACTATCGCACTTGAACGTAGTTTTTTTGGCACTTACATGTGTTATCGCCTCCTGACTAGATCCTTGCTTGCATTGTATTAACTCTCAGATGTGCTTCAGTTTGGATAAACGCGTCAGCTAAATGAAATTGTAACATTGTACTTCCAAACGGGGTCCAGTGAGTGTTTTGTATGAGTCTATCTATGAGGGCCATTTATGGAGCTCAGAATCAAACTCAACTGTCAAAATACCAAAGTCACTGTTTTCTAAAATAAAACTGAACACAGTGTTTCTACAGCTAATTCTACTGACACAATCGACTCGGTCTAGCATCCTTGGCTATCACTGTGGCCAACATAAATAAGATTTGATTTCTACGAAATAAAAGGGATGTAGTTAAACAGGACAGGCAACAGGTTCCCTGTACTTCAGGTTTAATGTGACTAATCTGGGTTTACTGTGAATAATCACATTAGCTGGCATGATATTGACATTCATCCTTCCGTGAGTCGACGTAGACAAATCTAAACAGCTCATGGAAGGAAATATTGGCCAAGTCAGAACACCTGCTAAAATTCTTCACAGAAACCCCTGAGAAACTGTCTTTCCCCTCTTTGAATTGCATGGACTGAAATCAAAATAATTATGACTCACTTTAGCAGCTGTCCTATAAAAAATCATTGTTTGCATCAAGATTAGCAAAGTAGCATATAAGTGGCACATGACACAGTATTACACATTTTACTCAGTGTAACAGAACAAGGTGGCAAACCTAAATACTAGACTCTTCATGAGACTTTCATGAAACGGGGACGGACACTTTTGAGGACCTCACCTTCTCTAATCACACCAATGTCTGTTGAATTAAAAGTGAGAAGGGACAAACATGGACGATGTGTTTTGTGTGCATCATGTTGTGCGCACAATATCTGACCACCTCTTAGTGGAGTCCAAGGAACACTGTAGGGTCTTAAAGGGTCTCAGGTTTGGTCTACACAAAAGGGTTTCAAATCCACAGGGTCTTAAGGTCTCCACAGACTGTACCATTGTTGTCTTGTACCTTTGTTGTGCGTCACAGTGAACGACAGGAAAACAGTCAAATCTTGATACAAGCGTGAATTTACTGTCTCATTCTGCGTTTGGCTGAACAGCAAGGCGGTCTACGTCACCACACAGCGAGCTGACGGAGCCTGCCACGAAACAACGACCGGCCTTTCAAAGTTGTCCTGCAAAACAAATACTGTTTCATTAAAGTGGTTCTCTTTCATTTCTTTTGCTTTTATGCTGCACGTTTCAGAGTTCCATCTGAAACAAATGTGATCCTGCACTCACAGGAGGCGCTCATGTGCAGGTCACAGTCTCCAGCACTCACAGATGTTGGTGTACCACTGGTAAGATAAGGAAGAGGCAGAGAGAAGACTGCTCGACAACGCCGTCTGATGTCATACTGAACAACATGTCTCTCGTTAATTAAACCTAATGAAGCGCTGGACAATGTTTAGTGTTGTACCTCAGAGCCTGTCGCTCTCTTCTGCACTGGAAATCCAACTACCTCCTCCTGCTCCTGTTCCCCTCCTCCTCCTCCACCTGCTCCCCCCTCCTGCTCCTGTTCCCCTCCTCCTCCTCCTGCTCCTGCTCCCCCTCCTGCTCCCCCCCTCCTTCTTCTTCTTCTTCTTCTTCTACTCCATGTGACAGACCCACACGTTCCTGTGTGGCTTACATCTGAATACTCGGTGGAATGGCGGACCCGCCGGCACCGGTGAAACATAGCATATAGACCAGCGTTTCTCAACCCAGTCCTCAAGGACCCCCTATCCTGCATATTTTCTTTGCAACCCTGAATAGGTACCTGTTTGTAGTTATTCAACCAATCAGCAATGAATTTTGTCAGATGTTGCACACCCTGCATAATTAAGTGCTGTGAGATGATTGGTCGAGTAAGTACAAGCAGGGCTACCTATGCAGGGTTACAATGACAATCTGCAGGATAGGGGGTCCTTGAGGACTGGGTTGAGAAACACTGATATAGAGGAACAAGTACAAAATTATTTTTTTAAATATTCGTTGCCTCCAGACCCCCCCCACCCCCCCAAGAAACAAAACAAAAAAAACAAGACAAAATAAAAACAAAGTTCTGTCCGCCCGCAGCCGACGAGCCGGCATGTTGTTTTCCACCGGTCTGCGGCCGGTCACTCCCATGATGATGTCGTTGTACTTTTATAGTGGTATTTGTGGTCACACCACACGAAGACGGACCACATGGTCGGATACCGGCAGAGCGTGC
Organism: Lampris incognitus; assembly: GCF_029633865.1. Taxonomy (NCBI): domain Eukaryota; kingdom Metazoa; phylum Chordata; class Actinopteri; order Lampriformes; family Lampridae; genus Lampris; species Lampris incognitus. Next base: position 1,623,050 of record NC_079213.1, on the reverse strand, counting down.
TGGGCCTCGGACTCGGAGGACGGCGCTTTGCCAGCTTTCTTTAACTTTGCCACACCGAACGACAAGACAGCCGGCAGCGCTCAGTTTGTCCACCGCTGGATAATGAGACAGTGCTAAAACGGCCAGAATCACACAACATGTGGATGCCTTTTTAGGGTCTTGGGGCTCGGGTTCCTGTGGTTACAGACATACACGATGAGGGGTTAAAGTTCAAAGGTCAGGTACCTGCTGTCATTGATAAGCCCACTGGGTAGATTACCGGCTCTGCAGACAGAGACACACTACCGTTACTGTTTGTTAGTGTCCGTTAGCAACCTGCTGGGACAAGACTGAAGGAGGAACGCTAACATGCTAACAGGCTAACAGGCTAGCATGCACAGTAACGAGATAGTAACATGTTGAGGCAACAATACTGAAGGTAATACACACACACACACACACACACACACACACACTATCTCAAATAAACACACACTATCAAAAATAAACACAAACACAATACACATACGAAAACAAAAACACACACCAATACAAACACACACACACAAACAATGAGAGTTTCCATGCTGCAGTAGCACAGAGGTGAAGCTGGGGGCTGCTAGCAGAGACTGGGGGGCAGAGATGCTGTACATCCTACCCGCTGAGAGGTGGGCGGTCCCAGTCGTCGTCACTCAGACCCAGGTCTGACAGGGCATTGGTTCTCTGGCGAGTGGAGGCAGGTGACTGGCTGTTGGCTGTCTTGTTGTTTTGCCACTCATGAAAACTGTATGGAGACGACTGGAAGGGAGCTACACAAACACACAAACACACACACACACACACACACACACACACACACACACACACACACACACACACACACACACACACACACACACACACACACACACACAGAGTGGTGAATAGAGCTGCTCTGTGGTGTTCGGGCTGGCGGGGCTTTTTAAACACAGTCAGGTTTCGATCCAGAAGATGTGAGAATAATTCAAAGGCACCAGCACGTCCTCGTGACATTCAGATAGTTCCTCTGTGTCCACCTGGACCAGGACCAGGACCAAATACAGCAGAGTCAGCGTGTTCCTTTCCCTTCACAGAACAGGGGAAGTTCCTCGGGGCGCGACAGCGACCCCGTGGGGAGTTTGGGGGTTTTGACGACCAGCAGACAGAAGGACAGGGTATGATTTGTCAGAGAGATGAATGTGAACTTCTACCTGCCGGGTTAAACATGCTGTCAACGTTGGATCCGTCCCAGGACTCCACGGCACTGTCCACCGACGGCAGGGTGCTAAACTGTCGTTGGTCTAAGGGGGGAGCTGCCATGGCAACAGACTCCTCTTCCACTTCCTGGTTCTCCTGCTCCAAACCTGAGCCAATCACACAGGACTTAGGGCTGGACACTAGAGAGAGAGACAGACAGACACAGAGAGAGACAGAGAGACAGAAGAGAGAGAAAGAGACAGAGACAGGGAGAGAGAGACACAGAAGAGAGAGAGAGACAGACAGAGACAGGGAGAGAGACAGAGAGAGAGACAGAGACAGAGAGAGAGAGAAGAGAGAGAGAGAGACAGGGAGAGAGACAGAGACAGGGAGAGAGACAGAGAGAGAGACAGAGACAGAGAGAGAGAGAAGAGAGAGAGAGAGACAGGGAGAGAGACAGAGACAGGGAGAGAGAGACACAGAAGACAGAGAGAGACAGACAGAGACAGGGAGAGAGACAGAGAGAGCGAGAGAGACAGAGACAGGGAGAGAGAGACACAGAAGAGAGAGAGAGACAGACAGAGACAGGGAGAGAGACAGAGAGAGAGACAGAGACAGAGAGAGAGAGAAGAGAGAGAGAGAGACAGGGAGAGAGACAGAGACAGGGAGAGAGACAGAGAGAGAGAGAGAGAGAAGAGAGAGAGAAAGACAGGGAGAGAGACAGAGACAGAGAGAGAGACAGAGACAGAGAGAGAGAGAAGAGAGAGAGAGAGAGAGAGAGAGAGAGAGAGAGAGAGAGAGAGAGAGAGAGAGAGAGAGAGAGAGAAGAGAGAGAGAAAGACAGGGAGAGAGACAGAGACAGAGAGAGAGAGAAGAGAGAGAGAAAGACAGGGAGAGAGACAGAGACAGAGAGAGAGACAGAGACAGAGAGAGAGAGAAGAGAGAGAGAGAGAGAGAGAGAGAGAGAGAGAGAGAGAGAGAGAGAGAGAGAGAGAGAGAGAGAGAGAGAGAGAGAGAGAGAGAGGATATTAACATGTTTGTCTGTCTAAAAGTAGACACTAAACTTGACACTAAAGAGAGACAGAATATAGATGTGTGTGTCTGGTGAGAGAGTAATTAATTACTCTCTCAATTAATTAGAGAGAGAATGTTAATAATTTGTCTATTTTTAAGCTTGAGTGTGAAGCACTGTGTAAGTGTGTGTGTTTAACAGCACTATATGCATAAAGCTATTTAATATCTGTCATGTCTACACACTGGCTCATATTTACACACTGAAATATAATAAGTAATGTACACACAATGTACTATATATATAGTATGTCATGTACACACAAAGTACTATATATATAGTATGTCATGTATACACAATGTACTACATATATAGAATGTCATGTACACACAATGCACAACATATATAGTATGTCATGTACACACAATGTACTACATATATAGAATGTCATGTATACACAATGTACTACATATATAGTATGTCACATATACATAATGTACAACATATATAGTATGTCATGTACACACAATGTACTACAGATAGTATACAGAACGTATACTGTCTGGTATATACAATTCAGTTCAATTCAATGAAGCTTTATTGGCATGACTGCATCATGACTGCATCATGACTATGTTGACTGCATCATGACTGCATCATGACCATGTTGACTGCATCATGACTGCATCATGACTACATCATGAACATGTTGACTGCATCATGACTACATCATGACCATGTTCACTGCATCATGACTGCATCATGACCATGTTGACTGCATCATGACTGCATCATGACCATGTTCACTGCATCATGACTGCATCATGACCATGTTGACTGCATCATGACTGCATCATGACCATGTTCACTGCATCATGACTGCATCATGACCATGTTGACTGCATCATGACTGTATCATGACTACATCATGACCATGTTGACTGCATCATGACTGCATCATGACCATGTTCACTGCATCATGACTACATCATGACCATGTTGACTGCATCATGACTGCATCATGACCATGTTGACTGCATCATGACTGCATCATGACTGCATCATGACTACATCATGACCATGTTGACTGCATCATGACTGCATCATGAACATGTTGACTGCATCATGACTGCATCATGACTGCATCATGACCATCATGACTGCATCATGACTGCATCATGACCATCATGACTGCATCATGACTGCATCATGACCATGTTGACTGCATCATGACTGTATCATGACCATGTTCACTGCATCATGACTGCATCATGACTGCATCATGACTGTATCATGACCATGTTGACTGCATCATGACTGTATCATGACCATGTTCACTGCATCATGACTGCATCATGACTGCATCATGACCATGTTAACTGCATCATGACTGCATCATGACCATGTTCACTGCATCATGACTACATCATGACCATGTTCACTGCATCATGACTGCATCATGACCATGTTCACTGCATCATGACTGCATCATGACCATGTTGACTGCATCATGACTGCATCATGACCATGTTCACTGCATCATGACTGCATCATGACCATGTTGACTGCATCATGACTGTATCATGACCATGTTGACTGCATCATGACTGCATCATGACCATGTTGACTGCATCATGACTGCATCATGACCATGTTGACTGCATCATGACTGCATCATGACCATGTTGACTGCATCATGACTGCATCATGACCATGTTCACTGCATCATGACTGCATCATGACCATGTTGACTGCATCATGACTGCATCATGACCATGTTCACTGCATCATGACTGCATCATGACCATGTTGACTGCATCATGACTGCATCATGACTGTATCATGACCATGTTGACTGCATCATGACTGTATCATGACTACATCATGACCATGTTGACTGCATCATGACTGCATCATGACCATGTTCACTGCATCATGACTGCATCATGACCATGTTGACTGCATCATGACTGCATCATGACTGTATCATGACCATGTTGACTGCATCATGACTGTATCATGACTACATCATGACCATGTTGACTGCATCATGACTGCATCATGACCATGTTCACTGCATCATGACTGTATCATGACCATGTTGACTGCATCATGACTGTATCATGACCATGTTGACTGCATCATGACTGCATCATGACCATGTTGACTGCATCATGACTGCATCATGACCATGTTGACTGCATCATGACTGCATCATGACCATGTTGACTGCATCATGACTGCATCATGACCATGTTCACTGCATCATGACTGCATCATGACCATGTTGACTGCATCATGACTGCATCATGACCATGTTCACTGCATCATGACTGCATCATGACCATGTTGACTGCATCATGACTGCATCATGACCATCATGACTGCATCATGACTGCATCATGACCATCATGACTGCATCATGACTGCATCATGACCATGTTGACTGCATCATGACTGTATCATGACCATGTTCACTGCATCATGACTGCATCATGACTGCATCATGACTACATCATGACTACATCATGACTACATCATGACCATGTTGACTGCATCGTGACTGCATCATGACCATGTTGCCAAAGCAGGCGACAGTGAAATGGGTTAATGGAGCATTAAACTAAACAATTTAAATAAAAGGAAAAAGGAATAGGTAGAACTGGTAGAAATATAGGACAGTATTTGAGCAGCAACTGACAGTAATTGACAGCGTTTTGGTCTCTCACAGACCCTTAGGCTATGGCATTCTGACACATATTGTGCTGCAAGGTGTGACCTTTGGCCCTCTCCTAAAATAAGTGACCATTGTTCTTTCTCATCCAGCAGTAGAACATTTGGAGTCTGAGTTTCAAATGTCTCCTGGTATTTTTCTCTTATGTTCTGAAATTTCTCACAATTTAGCAGGAAGTGCATCCGTGTCTCGACCTCACCTGCCGTACAGTGACCACATATTCTTTGCTCTTTTGGTAGCCAAGATGTCGTGTGTCTGCCCTTGTCAATGGCTAGACTGTGGTCAGTGAGCCTGTACTTGGTAAGGTTGTGTCTCTGCTGACTGTCTCTGACAGTGGACAGACAGTCAGCCAGTTTGTCTTTTCTTTTTAGGGCCCCATAACATTCTGATTTGTGTTGTCATTTGGTTTCTGTGACCCAGTGTTCCACACATGAGTTGTTGCATTGTGTGATGGTGTGGTTCATCTAATGTGTGGTTGGTTAGCAGTGCTAGTCTGAAACTCATCTGTGTTAGTGGTTAAGGGGTCAGTTAGTTTCACAACCAGCTGACTGAGGGGACTCTTTCTTAGCTCTTGGATTTGGAATGCTTTAAACTGCAATGTGTGGTGGGGACCTAGTTTAAGGTGCATCCAGAATGTAAGTGATCTGTTTTGGATATTTATTATCAATGGGAAACGGCCTCATTCTGCCCTGCATGCATTTGTTGGTGTTTTCCTTTGTACTTTTAGTAATTTTCGACAGAATTCTGCATGCAGGGCTTCTATTGGATGTTTGTCCCATCTAGTGTAGTCTTGCTGACTGAGTGGACCCCATACTTCATTTCCATATGCTGCAATGGGCAGGAGAACACTGTCAAAGAGTTTGGACCAGATTTTAATTGGGATGTCTGTTTTATAGAATTTTCTTTTTACTGCATAGAAAGCTCTTCGGGCTTTCTCTTTAAGTGCATTCACTGCCAGACCAAAGCTTCCCGAGACACTGACCCTCAGTCCCACTGACCCTCAGTCCCAGGTTATCATAACTTAATGTGTGCTCTAGGGCGGTGTTACCTAGAGTAAATAGGTGTCTACTTTCCTGACACCTGGGCTATTTCTGGAGGATCATAATTTTTGTGTTTTTTAAGTTTACTGTGAGGGTCCAGTTCTGACAGTATTTCTCTAGCAGATCCAGATGCTGCTGTAGACCCTGTTTTGTGGGTGACAGCAGCACCAGGTCATCTGCATAGAGTAAGAATTTAACTTCTGTGTTGTTTAGGGTGAGGCCAGGAGCTTCATATTGTTCCAGTAGCACTGCTAACTCACTGATGTAGATATTGAACAGGGTTGGACTCAAACTGCAGCCCTGTCTCACCCCTCGCCCTTGAGTGAAGTATTCTGTTCTTTTGTCGCCAAGTTTTACTCCGCACTCATTTTCCAAATATACACTATGCTGAAAATACTATATGAAGTATATACTTAATGTATAACATGAAGTATATAGTTCATGTACTTCATGTAGCTACTTATTTCTTGATGTGTTTGATTCTGTTTGTTTCTATTTATGGACAAGCATGTGTGCAAATGTGTGCGTGTGTCTGTACGTGTGTATGTGTGCATTTGTGTGTGTGTGTATGTATGTGTGTGTATGTGTACATGTGTATGTGTACATGTGTGTGTGTATGTGTGTGTGTTTGTGTGTATGAGGGCATGACTGAGTGTGTGTTTGTCCATACACTCTCCTTGTTTCTTGATCTTGAGGGTCACTGTCTCCCCCGCCTGCTGCAAGAGGCTGATGGCTTCACTCAGTGGTTTTCCCTTCAGACTGCTGCTGTTGATCGCCAAGATACGATCTCCTACATGGATAGCCCCAGTCCTACACACACACACATACACACACACATACACACACACACAAGTTGTATCAGTAGCAAGATGAGATTAGTTACAGGACTGCTTTTTGTGTTAATGATATTGTGTGATGATCAGTGTGTTGATTGACTTGTATTAATTAATGAGTGTGTACCTCTCTGCCAGACCCCCTTCGTTAGAGAGGAGATGGTTAATTGGGTTGTATTCATTAACAAGTGTGTACCTCTTAAATATGCGGATCATGAATAAGATTTCCATACTGGATCGGTCGAGGCCCGGGTTACCAACAACCACTACCAGTACTGTTAACCAGCAGGGTGCTGGTGGAAACTATGCTACTGTTGGGCGAAGGAGAAGGAGAGGGGGAAGGCATGTCCAGAGGCAGCGGGAGAACAGGAAGGGTAGGGGTGTGGAGCTGAGGGTCAGACTTTGAATGTTGGCATGATGACTGGTAAAGGGAGAGAGCTGGCTGATATGATGGAGAGAAGAAAGGTAGGAATACTGTGTGTGCAAGAGACCAGGTGGAAGGGGAGTAAGGCCAGGAGTATCGGAGGTGGGTTCAAACTCTTCTACCATGGTGTGAATGGGAGGAGAAATGGGGTAGGGGTAATTCTGAAGGAAGAGTATGTCAAGAGTGTGCTGGAGGTGAAGAGAGTGTCAGACAGAGTGATGAGTATGAAGCTGGAAATCGAAGGTGTATTGCTGAATGTTATCAGCACATATGCCCCCCAAGTTGGGTGTGAGATGGAAGAGAAAGAAGAATTCTGGATATGTTGGTGAAGAGAACAGAGATGAGGAGGTGATGGGTAGGTATGGAGTCAAGGAGAGAAATGTGAAAGGACAGATGGTGGTGGAGTTTGTGAAAAGGATGGAAATGGCTGTGGTGAATACATATTTCAAGAAGAGGGAGGAACACAGGGTGACGTACAAGAGTGGAGGAAAGTGCACACAGGTGGACTATATCTTATGTAGGAGGTGCGATCTGAAAGGGATTGGAGACTGCAAGGTGGTGACAGGGGAGAGCGTAGCTGGGCAGCATAGGATGGTGGTCTGTAGGATGACTTTGGAGACCAAGAAGAGGAAGCGAGTGAAGGCAGAGCCAAAGATCAAATGGTGGAAGTTGAAGAAGGAAGACTGTTGTGTGGAGTTCAGGCAGGAGGTAAGACAGGCACTGGGTGGTAGTGAAGAGTTGCCAGATGGCTGGACAACCACTGCAGAAATAGTGAGGGAGACAGCTAGGAAGGTACTTGGTGTGTCGTCAGGACAAAGGAAGGAAGACAAGGAGACTTGGTGGTGGAACGAGGAAGTACAGCAGAATATACAGAGGAAGATGTTGGCAAAGAAGAAGTGGGATAGTCAGAGAGATGAAAAAAGTAGACACGAGTACAAGGAGATGCAGCGTAAAGTGAAGAGAGAGGTGGCGAAGGCAAAGGAAAAGGTGTATGGAGAGTTGTATGAGAGGTTAGACACTAAGGAAGGAGAAGAGGACTTGTACCGATTGGCTAGACAGAGGGACCGAGCTGGGAAGGATGTGCAGCAAGTTAGGGTGATGAAGGATAGAGATGGAAATGTGCTGACAAGTGAGGAGAGTGTGCTGAGAAGGTGGAAGGAGTACTTTGAGGGGCTGATGAATGAAGAAAATGAGAGAGAGAGAAGGTTGGATGGTGTGGGGATAGTGAATCAGGAAGTGTGGTGGATTAGCAAGGAGGAAGTGAGGGCAGCTATGAAGAGGATGAAGAGTGGAAAGGCAGTTGGTCCTGATGACATACCTGTGGAGGTATGGAGGTGTTTAGGAGAGATGGCAGTGGAGTTTTTAACTAGATTGTTTAACACAATCTTGGAAAGTGAGAGGATGCCTGAGGAGTGGAGAAGCAGCATACTGGTACCGATCTTCAAGAACAAGGGTGATGTGCAGAACTGTAGCAACTACAGAGGTATAAAGTTGATCAGCCACAGCATGAAGATATGGGAAAGAGTAATAGAAGCTAGGTTAAGAGGAGAGGTGATGATCAGCCACAGCATGAAGATATGGGAAAGAGTAATAGAAGCTAGGTTAAGAGGAGGAGAGGTGATGATCAGCAGCAGCAGTATGGTTTCATGCCATGAAAGAGCAGCACAGATGTGATGTTTGCTTTGAGAATGTTGATGGAGAAGTATAGAGAAGGCCAGAAGGAGTTACATTGTGTCTTTGTAGATTTAGAGAAAGCATATGACAGGGTGCCGAGAGAGGAGGTGTGGTATTGTATGAGGAAGTCAGGAGTTGCAGAGAAGTATGTAGGAGTGGTGCAGGATATGTATGAGGGAGGTGTGACAGTGGTGAGGTGTGTGGTTGGAATGACAGATGGGTTCAAGGTGGAGGTGGGATTACATCAAGGATCGGCTCTGAGCCCTTTCTTGTTTGCAGTGGTGATGGACAGGTTGACAGACAAGATCAGGCAGGAGTCTCCATGGACTATGATGTTCATGGATGACACTGTGATCTGTAGTGAGAGTAGGGTGCAGGTGGAGGAGAACCTGGAGAGGTGGAGGTATGCACTGGAGAGAAGAGGAATGAAAGTCAGTAGGAGCAAGATGGAATACCTATGTGTGAATGAGAGGGAGGACAGTGGAATGGTCAGGATGCAAGGAGTGGAGGTGATGAAGGAATATGAATTTAAATACTTGGGGTCAACTGTCCAAAGTAACGGGGAGTGCAGTAGAGAGGTGAAGAAGAGAGTGCAGGCAGGGTGGAGTGGGTGGAGAAGAGTGTCAGGAGTGATGTGTGACAGAAGGGTACCAGCAAGAGTTAAAGGGAAGGTTTACAAGATGGTTGTGAGACCAGCTATGTTGTATGGTTTGGAGACAGTGGCACTGATGAAAAGACAGGAGGAGGAGCTGGAGGTGGCAGAGATGAAGATGATAAGATTTTCATTGGGAGTGATGAAGAAGGACAGGATTAGGAAGGAGTATATTAGAGGGACCGCTCAGGTTGGACGGTTTGGAGACAAAGCAAGAGAGACAAGATGGAGATGGTGTGGACATGTGTGGAGGAGAGATGCTGGGTATACTGGGAGAAGGATGCTGAATATGGAGCTGCCAGGGAAGAGGAGAAGAGGAAGGCCAAAGAGGAGGTTTATGGATGTGGTGAGGGAGGACATGAAGGTGGCTGGTGTGACAGAGGAAGATGCAGAGGACAGGAGGAGATGGTAACGGATGATCCGCTGTGGCGCCCCCTAACGGGAGCAGCTTAAAGTAGTAGTAGTAGTAGTAGTAGTAGTAGTAGTAGTAGTAGTAGTAGTAGTAGTAGTAGTGTACCCCTCCGCCAGACCCCCTTCGTTAGAGATGAGGTGGTTAATTGGTTTGTATTAGTTAATGAGTGTGTACCTCTCTGCCAGACCCCCCTTTGTTAGAGAGGAGATGGTGATGGGGTCGAAGGGCTCCTCTGTACCGGAGATGGTGATTCCCAGGGGACCTCCATACCGCTGAAGCTCTACTGTGTAGATGACACTGCCACACACATCCTGTTCATCTACACACACACACACACACACACAAATACACAAACACTATACAAATACACGCTACGCACTGCCCCATATCCTGTTCATTTTTATACACAAGTTATATACACAAACACACTGACACACTGACACCCACTGTCACGCACATCACACTGTATAAATACACACACATCACACATGAACATCCATACATGGACACATGCTGACTCACTCACTCACTCACTCAGTCACTCACTCACACACACACACACACACACACACACACACACACACACACACACACACACACACACACACACACACACACACACACACACACACACGTGCAGACAGACAGAAACACACACAGACACACACACACAAGCACACACATACACACAGACAGAGAGAGAGAGACACACACACAAACACACACACACACGCACACACAGACACACACACTGACACACACACACACACACAGACAGGTAGGAAGACACACACACACACACACACACACACAGGTAGGAAGACAGACAGACAGGTAAGAGGACAGACAGACTGACAGACAGGTAGGAAGACAAACAGACAGACAGACAGACAGATAGGAAGACAAACAGACAGGTAGGAAGACAAACAGACGGGTAGGAAGACAAACAGAAAGGTAGGAAGACAAAAAGACAGACAGACAGACAGATAGGAAGACAAACAGACAGGTAGGAAGACAAACAGACAGACAGACAGACAGACAGACAGACAGATAGGAAGACAAACAGACAGGTAGGAAGACAAACAGACAGACAGACAGACAGACAGACAGACAGACAGATAGGAAGACAAACAGACAGGTAGGAAGACAAACAGACAGACAGACAGACAGGTAGGAAGACAGACAGGTAGGAAGACAAACAGACAGACAGACAGGTAGGAAGACAAACAGACAGGTAGGAAGACAAACAGACAGACCGACAGACAGGTAGGAAGACAGACAGGTAGGAAGACAGACAGACAGACAAACAGACAGGTAGGAAGACAGACAGACAGGTAGGAAGACAAACAGACAGGTAGGAAGACAAACAGACAGGTAGGAAGACAGACAGACAGACAGACAGACAGACAGACAGACAGACAGACAGACAGATAGGAAGACAGACAGACAGACAGGTAGGAAGACAGACAGACAGACAGACAGATAGGAAGACAGACAGACAGGTAGGAAGACAAACAGACAGGTAGGAAGACAAACAGAAAGGCAGGAAGACAGACAGACAGACAGACAAACAGACGGGTAGGAAGACAGACAGACAGACAGACAGACAGACAGACAGACAGACAGACAGGTAGGAAGACAAACAGACAGGTAGGAAGACAAACAGACAGACAGACATACAGATAGGAAGACAGACAGACAGACAGGTAGGAAGACAGACAGACAGACAAACAGACAGGTAGGAAGACAGACAGACAGACAGACAGACAGACAGATAGGAAGACAGACAGACAGGTAGGAAGACAAACAGACAGGTAGGAAGACAAACAGAAAGGCAGGAAGACAGACAGACAGACAGACAAACAGACAGGTAGGAAGACAGACAGACAGACAGGTAGGAAGACAGACAGACAGACAGACAGGTACCAGAGTTGTCTTCATCTTTACGGATCTTGAGTTTGACTAGTTCTTCACACTGCTGGAGGATTTGGACGGCTTCTTCCATCGTGCAGTTCTCCACCCGCACGTTATCGATGGCCAGCAGCTTGTCTCCCAGTTCCAGAGTACCAGTCCTACACACACACACACACACACACACACACACACACACACACACACACACACACAACCAGTTACTTTTATAACCACAACACACACCCTGTTACTTTTGTAACCACAACCCACACCCTGTTACTTTTATGACCACAACACCCCCCGTTACTTTATAACCACAACACACACCCCCGTTACTTTTATAACAAACACACACCCGTTATTTCTATAACCACATTTTATTCAAAAATCTGCACATATGATGATACACATTCATATTTTTCATTCAAAACAATATCCCCCTCCCCCCCTTAGCCTCCAGCAACCCCCCCACTTATAAAGGCAAGCTAGTGAGTGATGAATAAAACAGCCAAGTAACAATAAAAGTGAACCAACTTAAATAAACACCGATGACAAAATAACTGTACAGCTTGAAAAAAAACAAAACAAAAAAAGCAATGGCAACTGGTATTACACAAAACCACCATGTCAACCTCAGGCACCGCCTGCACCCTGCAAGGTCCCAGTCCAACATGTGTGCAGCCCTACACTGTTACACCTGCACTCATGCATGTGCCTGCATACACACAACTATATGCATATGCATATATACACCTCCCACAACAACCAGTTAGCTACACCCAGTCTTCCCTCCAACACTCTGGTGTGGTGGGACACACTGTGTTGTTTCACAGTGCAACACAGTGTTTGTAACATTTTCCAGCTGAGCCATGCACAGCACATTTCATCTTTTCCCATTTTAGAAATGACATTAACTCTCGCAGCTAAGACGAGTCCCCCCCCCCCTTTCCTCTCAACTGTATCTGTCCAATTACCCCACCCTTCCGAGCCGTCCCGGTCGCTGCTCCACCCCCTCTGCTGATCCGGGGAGGGCTGCAGACTACCACATGCCTCCTCCCATACATGTGGAGTCACCAGCCGCTTCTTTTCACCTGACAGTGAGGAGTTTCACCAGGGGGACATAGCGCATGGGAGGATCACGCTATTCCCCCCAGGTCCCCCTCCCCCCTGAACAGGCGCCCCGACTGACCAGAGGAGGCGCTAGTGCGGCGACCAGGACACATACCCACATCCGGCTTCCCACCCACAGACACGGCCAACTGTGTCTGTAGGGACGCCTGACCAAGCTGGAGGCAACACGGGGATTCGAAGCAGCGATCCCCGTGTTGGTGGTAATGGAATAGCCCACTACACCACCTGGATGCCCCAGCCAGGATGTGTTTAAGGGGGGTGAGCGATTTTTCCTTAACAGGAGAATTCGACGATGGGCAATTAATGAGGCAAAGGAGATGACGTTAGTTTGTTTGGCAGTCATTCTAACACCCTCCTCAGGGACACCAAAGACAGCAGTCTGAGGCGACGGGTCCAGAGTCAGCTCCAATATCTCTGATATAAGGTCAAAAAAAGACCTCCAATATTCCACCAAGCTTGGGCATGACCAGATATGAGTCAAGTCTGCTGGTGCCTGAGCGCATCTGTCACAAATATCAGAGCGGTTTGGACAGACCTTCCATCATCTAGCTTTACTAAGCTGGATCCTATGAACCACTTTAACTGAACGAGGCTAAGACTCACACAGGAGGAGGAGGAGTTTACTGCATCTAATGCAAAGTCCCACCATCCATCTGAAAAAAGTGATACCCAATTCAGTCTCCAAATCTGTCTTGATCTTATGCAGAGCAGGAGGAGTCACTGCTGATAAAGAACCCTACATGAAAGAAATGTGGCCTTTTGACAAGTCAGCCATTGCAAGAAAATGGTCAATGCCCGAGGCTGGTGGAGCCTACAGAAATGCTGTGTGCTAAATGTTGAATGTGGAACATAATTGTGCAAAGCTAACAAACAAGCAATCAACATAAAGGTCACCCAGGCAGGCTTTATCTGCATCAGGCAGCAAATCTTCAATCAATTTTTTGAAAAAAATGTATTTCTGATTTTTCCCTTTTTCTCCCAATTTAGTGGCCAAACGATCCCTATTTTAATTCAAACACCCACCCTCGTACTGCATGCGTTCGCCAACTGCATCTCTCCGGCCGGCAGTCTCAAAGGAGAGGCCTCGCCACTTTCGTGACAAGGTGAATCCAGGCCGAAACCACTGCTTTTTCCGACACACCCAGAGACGCATTCATGTGACGAACACAAGCCGACTCCAACCCCCTCCCCAAGACAGCGTTGCCAATATTGCTGCCTCATCGAGTCCGGCCATAGTCGGATCTGACGAGACCGACGGGGCGAACCCCGGTCCCCAGTGGGCAACTGCATCGACACAAAGCCGATGCTTAGACCGCTACACCACCGTGGACTTCTTGAATCAATCTTGGCTGGTAGAAAGAACTGATTGAAACAGGTGTAGCTAGGGGCAGAGAAGTCCAGACAAACGTTTGCCTAATTTGTTGCCGGATTTGCAAGGTGGTAATAACTATGGGGTTAAAGGAGTGCCGTCTAGTTTAAGTGAAGGGCTGCTACACACTAGGGCTTTTAAGGATGAGGAGTGACAAGAGAGCTTCTAGTTGGAGCCAATCATTATCTGTATCCAAGATCCAGAGCACAATTTTATGTATGTTAGCTGCTCAGTAATATGATTGAATATTCAGTAGACCAAGTCTCCCCTGTGACCTCCCCCTTTGGAGCAGAGATTTAGAAATTCTTGGGTTTTTGCCCCCCCCCCCATATTAATTTGAAAAGATCAAATCCAATTGACAAAAATGTTTAGGTAGAAAATGGGTAAACATTGAGATAAGTATAAATATCTGGGGAGCCCATTCATTTTAATGGATTGTACTCTGCCTGCTAGAAAGAGGGGTAGGCTGTTCCATCTCTGCAGATCAATTTTCACTTTAGTTGTTAAAGCTATAACATTTTCCTCACGTAGGGATTTGACAGAACTAGTAATATTAATTCCTAAGTCATTCAACCTAGTGCAAGACAATTTGAAGGGGATACTAGATTGGGGTATTCCCTGGGCCAACTGATTAATAGGAAAACATTCACTTTTCTGTGTATTTAATTTGTACCCAGAGAAAGTTCCAAAGGATTCGAGATTGGCTAAAATGTATGGAGTGGAACTTACTGGATCGCAAACATAAAAGAGGAGGTCACCTGCGTACAAGGATGCTTTGTGCTCAACTCCACCTCTTTTAATACCTGAAAACAACGTATTAGCTATATGAGCAATTGGTGGGAGGTTCAATAACAATGGTGAAAAGGATAGGGGAAATCAGGCAACCTTGGCATGTCCTGCGTGAGAGGGGAAAGAGGCGGTCTAGATCAGCTATTGCTTCTATAAGCTCACACTGTCGTCTCTTTTATGTCTTGTTAGTATGAGCAGTGAATGTGATTATCTCACCCCAAAGGAATGCCTTAAGGGTTTCCCATAATAAAGATGGACTGGTATCTTCAGTTTTGTTAGTCTCCAGAAAGAGTCCAATAGACTGATTGATAAGATTACAAAACTTGACATCAGACAGAAGTGTGGAATCCGGTCTCCAGGAACAACTCTCTCTATGTTGGGCTTCAAAATATAAGTCAAGTATCACAGGGGAGTGGTCAGAATGAACTATAGAGGAGTATTCAACTGAGGCCACAGAGGGAAGAAGTGTAATCTATATAGCAGTGAGAGTTATGGGCATGGAAATAAAAAGAATAGTGCCTATCAGTTGGATGAGAAAATCTCCATCGGTCAACACAACCACACTGATCCATAAAGGTAGCCAGAGCTTGTGACACCTTGGAAGGTGTAACCGTTCTAGAGCTAGATCTATCTAGTCAGGTCAAGTCAATTTTATTTGTATGGCCCAATATCACAAATTACAAATTTCCCTCAGTGGGCTTAACAGCAACACAACATCCCGTGCTTAGACCCTCTCATTGGATAAGGAACAACTCCTTAAAAAACAAAAACAAACAAAACAAAAACCGCACACAATTCATGTCTCCTCCAAATATTAGCTTGAGTGTGTACATCAGGAAGTGATGCCAGAAGTTTCTTCATAAATTCTACATCATCTCAATTTGGGGCATACACGCAGACAAGAACAACTGGGATTTGGTAGAGGGAGTGAATTACCATAATATAGCGCCCGTTAGAGTCACAGATGGTATTAGGGGGAATAAAATGGACATTTTTATTAATCAGCATGGCTGCACCTCTCGTTTTAAAGTTGAATTTGGAATGAAAAATGTGACCTATCCAGGGCCTGCTAAGACATTGATGGTCTTTTGTGCCCAAGTGTGTTTCTTTAAAAATGTGATGTCTGTATTTAAGTGTTTCAGGTGAGAGAATACTCTAACACATTTCACAGGTCTGTTCAAGCCCACTACGTTCCAAGAAATTATTTTAATGGAGCCTCTCACTCTCACCCATCTGTTATTTGCCATAACCATCTCTGATATTCAAATGACAGTGGACCGTAGTGATCTGGTCCAGCTGAGAAGTTGTTGAATAAGTATATGCGTAAACCCAGTATAGTGCTGCAGCAAGAAGACAGTGATACATACATGTTGACTTGGATGTAAAAGGAAGACCATACACCCATTATTAACCAATACCTGTAATGAGCTGTTATCTGTGGCCATGTTTGTCATTTACCCTAATTCATCAGTCCTACATGGATGCTAGCAGGTTAGCTGAGCTTTATATGGATGATATATCTGTGTGTGTTGGGGCGCACGCATGCGCGTGTGTGTATGTGCGCGCATGTGTATGTGTGCATACCTGTGTGCCACACTGCCTTTTTTGATGTCTGAGATGATGAGAGCATCACCTGGCTTCCTGTTGGAGGGAGCTAGAGAGAGAGAGAGAGAGAGAGAGAGAGAGAGAGAGAGTCAAAACACATCCATGAATTGGAGAGCGCAGTCTTTAAATGGCCCAGAGGTCTGAATGTGTGTGTGTGTGTATGTGTGTTTGTGTGTGTGTGTGTGTGTGTGTGTGTGTGTGTGTGTGTGTGTGTGTGTGGACTCACAACTGATTGTGATCCCCAGCTCCACTCCTGGTTTCTTAGGAAGTTTAACATGGAACGTTCCAGAACTGGGAATGACCGATTCTGATGGAGAGACAGACAGTTTGCATTTGAACAATCCTTCATTCTGATCAGAACAAAAACATTGTTCAACAACAGTGAACAGCGTAGCGTACACAACATGTCACTCAAACTGCCAGCATGTACAACAACATTATTGATAGAAGATACTGAGAGAATAAAGCCAGTCCATTACAAAACAGAAGCATTTAAATATGTGTGTGTGTGTGTGTGTGTTAATCCACCATGAGTCACAACAACCCCTTTAACCCAAAGCCCTTTAGCAGCTCTACAATCTCTCTTTCTTTAGCAAGGTCCCCACTTTGAAAGTTTCACAGTTCAGGACATTAAATGTTCCTAATCCATTCAAAACAATGATCTGTTCCTCCTAGTCCTCTAACAGGCTCCTGGTCTCTACATGATCTGTTCATCCTAGTCCTCCAACAGGCTCCTGGCCTCTACATTATATTACATTACAGTCATTTAGCCGACGCTTTTATCCAAAGCGACTTACAATAAGTGCATCATTTAATGTAGGAAGTCAAGAGAACTACTAGTCATCAGAGGCCATAAGTGCATCTAAACAAGCATCTAAGAGCAAAACCAGTGCTAAAGTAAAAGCGCAAGAAAGAGATTTGTTTTTAAAATGAGTGAATACAATAATTGCTAAGAACAAGTAACAGGGTAGTAGTTCTTGAGGAGGTGAGTTTTCAACCTGCGCCAAAAGATGGGCAGCGACTCCGCTGTCCTGACATCAGTGGGGAGTTCATTCCACCACTGTGGGGCCAGGACAGAAAAGACCCGTGACTGGGTCGATCGTCAGCAGGGGCCTCTGAGCGACGGGGCAACCAGGAGTCCCGAGGCAGAAGAGCGAAGTGGTTGGGCAGGGTTGTAGGGCTCGACCATGGCCTGGAGCTAGGAAGTAGCTGTTCCTTTCACTGCCCTGTAGGCTAGTACCAGAGTCTTAAACTGGATGTGAGCAGCTACTGGGAGCCAGTGTAGGGACATGAGAAGGGGAGTTGTGTGGGAGAACTTAGGGCGGTTGAACACCAGACAAGCTGCAGCTTTCTGAACAAGCTCCAGAGGTCTGATGGCCGATGCCGGGGCACCAGCAAGGAGGGAGTTGCCGTAGTCTAGCTGGAAGATGACCAGAGCCTGGATGAGCACCTGTGCCATCTCGTCGGTGAGGAATGGGCAAATCCTCCTGATGTTATAGAGGAGAAATCTGCAGGAGCGAGCAACCGATGCAACGTTTGCAGGAAATGACAGTTGGTCGTCCGGGATCACACCCAGACTCCTCGCAGTCCCGAGTTGGCGTCACCACGGTGTTGTCAATGGTGATGGCCAGGACTCGGTGTGGGCAACCTTTCCTCGGGAGGAACATCAGCTCTGTTTCGTCCAAATTGAGCTTCAGGTGGTGTGTCACCATCCACTCTGAGATGTTAGTCAAGCACACAGTAATGCGTGTCTCTACTTGTGTGTCAGAGGGAGGAAAGGACACGATCAGCTGGGTGTCATCGGCATAACAATGGTGAGAGAAGTCATGCGAGCGAATAACAGAACCCAGGGATGTCGTGAACAAGGAGAAAAAGAGAGGACCCAGAACCGAACCTTGTGGAACGCCTGTAGTCAGTCTGCGAGGCTCTGACACAGATCCCCTCCATGTCACCTGGTAGGAGCTAGCCATCAGGTAGGATGCAATCATTGAGAGTGCAGAGCCTGTGACACCTAGCCCCTCGAGCGTAGCGAGGAGGATCTGGTGGTTCACTGTGTCGAACGCAGCTGACAGGTCCAGGATTATCAGGACAGAGGAGAGAGAGTTTGCTCTTGCAGTGTGCAGCAATTCTGTCACTGCAAGGAGGGCCGTTTCTGTCAAGTGACCCACCCTGAACCCAGACTGGTTGGGGTCCAGGAGGTTGTTCTGGTGGAGGTACAAAGAAAGTTGGTTAAAGACAGCACGTTCGAGAGTTTTGGATAGAAAGGGCAGAAGGGAAACCGGTCTGTAGTTTTTGACGTCAGAGGGGTTAAGTGACGGTTTCTTGAGAAGGGGGGGGTGACTCTAGCAGTCTTGAAGGCAGATGGAAAGCATCCTGCCAGGAGGGAGGTGTTGATGAACAGACTGTAGAGCTGGGCTATATATGACATAGATAATTTAAGTTGTATCGCCACATTACCACACACCTAGTCTGACACCGACATCTACACACATCATTGATCTGTGTAGATACAACTTAAAGAGAGAGTAGATTAGAGAGAATAGAGTAGCTACAACTTAAATGTCATCATTCTCTGATCTTAAAGGCTGCATCACAGTAAGGAGACCACTTTCTGAACTTATTCCACAATCTTAGTGGAATGAACAATAAATGTCTCTCCCTGCTTGGTCATCGATCTACAGTACTAATGATAATTTATCAACATGTTCTGCTGTGTGAATGTCTTATGAAAGCACCAACAATCATCCTCAATGTATCATCACATTATCAATATAGCAGTATCCCCAGTCCTATTGTACACAATCTCCTCCTAGATCTTGTCCTGGATTGCCAACTTGTCATGGCGGAGAAGCTTGCGTGTACTAATAATCCCAAGAGCTAAGCCATCCTGAACTTGGCTCCTAGTAGGGTCATCAAAGGTGGATATATCAAGCAGGAAGTTCCAGATGAAGCGCGATCCAACAAAGACCTCAACGGCAGAACTGGCGGGAGATGTCTTCAGGTAACAATGCCAGTGAAGGCGGATGATGGCTACAACAGAGGCTGGTCTCCAATCGTCTTGGGTCTCCACGCCATTGGACTCTGGCCACCCGCTGCCAAGGACCATGTGGTGGCTGCAGATGCATCAGCCTCTCAATGTAAAAAGCTGTCATGTGCAGGCGTCCTCCCGCAAGGATCAACCCATAAACATCCAGGGTCAAAGCCCTGTGGCGATCAGGAAGAGGTGACAAGGGCAGGACCTGGCAGCCCCTAGCCACAACCTGGCACACAGGCGGTGGGTGTATCATCAATTGCTAAGTCTTGAAACCGAGACAGAGGGGCTTCTCGGCTGCTGCACCCATGACTCAGCAGCCCTATTTGGGGGGGGGGGGGCTAGAAAAGTTGCCCTAAATATAGTCTGCCTCATACCTCCTGTCTGGACCACTGCATCCAGAGGGATAAGCACTATGTGGTCAGAAACAGAAACTTGTAAATTTTGGAACCTGGAACATATGAACCCTCATGGACAATCAATCCTGCAATCAATCTGAATGGCGTCCTGCCATCATCGCCCAAGAGCTGAGGAGATTCCAGATTGATATTGCAGCACTCTCTGAAACCTGAATGGCCCACCGAGGGCAGGTGACAGAGGAGAAGGGTATTTACCCTTTTTCTGGAAAAGAAAAGCAGCTGATGAGCCAAGGATCCACGGTATGGGCTTTACCATCAAAAACAGCCTCATTTGCCATCTTGCTGAGATTCCTCTGGGCATGAATGAACGCCTGAAGACAATACAACTGGCACTTGTAAATAAACACTGCCATCACTGCATACGCTGGGGATACCAGACGCTTCTTCAATGCTACCTAAGCAATATACGGTCCCAGCCACTGCCGTCTAAACCCCCCTTGCTCCAAAGATGGGCAGACACTGCTAACAGATGAGTCAATCAAAGAGAGGTGGAAAGAGCACTACCAGGACCTTTTAAACCGAGACTCTCACCCTGAGATGGATGCCCTCCAGCAACTCCCTTAACAACCCAAAGGGAAAGACATGGCAGCACCACCTAGTCTGAGAGAAGTCCAGGATGCCATCAGGAAGATGAAAATAAGTGAGGTTGCTGGCTTTGGAAGCAGAAGTTCTGAGGGCAGCTGTACCTACATTCCTCAGACATAGCCATGCCCTGCTACTTTAAATATGGCAAAAAGAGGAAATACCTGTGCAACTTAGGGACACACTCATTGTCTCCATTTTTAAGAAAGGGGAAAAAGCTGGGTGCGGAAACTACAGTGGCATTTCCTTGCTTTCCACCACAGAGAAAGCTCTGGTCTTGGCCAACAGACTCCTCCCCAATCAGAGGAAATTCTGCCAGAATCCCAGAGTGGTTTTTGTCTTAACAGGCACCATGGGGGACCCCAAGGATCGGGTCCCCTGGCACAAACAGAGCCATATAGTGCAGCTGTTAAGTGCCAGGAGGATTGCTGTGACTTGTACATCACTCACTCACTCACTCACTCACTCACTCACTCACTCACTCACTCACTCACTCACTCACTCACTCACTCACTCACTCACTCACTCACTCACTCACTCACTCATCCAGTGTCATTCTTGGGGGCGTTAGCTGCTCGCGCTGCCTGCCTGATGATGTTGCCCCATCTGTCCCTGTCTCTTATGGCACTGAAAATTTCAGCCATAGAGTGTCCTGTCCATTCCTTTAAATTGTCCATATACTTCATCCTGGGGTAGCCACGTCCTCATTTATCCTCCATCTTCCCTTGTATGATGTCTCTTGTGAGAGAGCATTTTTTGTTTTGGCTAGAATGCCCAAAGAAGCTCATCTTTCTTTTAACAATGGCACCATAGAGTTCTCATTTGATGCCAAGTTGTTGTAGGATGCTTTGATTGGTTCTTTTCTCTCACCAGTTGATGTTTAAGAGTCTTCGGTAGAACCACGTTTCAGCAGATTGTATTCTAGCGTTATCTTTTTGTCTCAATGTCCAGCCTTCTGCCCCATATGTCACTGTAGGCCATATTATTGCCTTTAGAATTTGTATTTTTAGTTTGTTGGATAGGTGTTTGTCTTTCCAGATATTTTCAGTTCGATCATTTGTGTTTTTGCAGTAACAATACGTGTCTGGATATCTTTGGAACAGTAGCAATCATGAGATTTTAAGGAGCCCAGATATTTGAAGTGTTCAACTCTTTCAAGATCTTCGCCTTCTATTTTGATGGGTTGGTATGTGCCTTTCCCAATGTGCATTACTTTGGTCGTTTTTGCATTTAATTTCATATTCTTTAGCTTGCCTTTGTTGTTTACGTTGTCGAGGAGGCTTGCTGTTTCTTGATGGTTGTTTCCACAGAGTCGTGTCGTCTGTGTATCTCCGGTTTGATGTTTTTCTGCCTCCGACTTGGATTCCTGAATTCTCGACTTCTGCTTCTCTCATGATCTGCTCAGTGTAGATACTGAAGAGATGAGGAGAGAGGATGCATCCTTGATGAACGCCTTTTTGAATTTTGAAGGGGCTTGTGTGGTTATTGTTCCAACGGATAACAGTTTCTTGGTCTTTGTATAGCGATGCTATGACTGATATGAGGTGAAGTGGAAAGCCCATATTCTCCACTGTGTCAAAGAGTTCTGCATGACTTACATTATCAAAAGCCTTACTGTAGTCTATGAAAACTATATACCCCTCTTTTTCATTGTATTCATTAATCTTCTCAATGAGGACTTGTAATGCACATAGCATGTCAGCTGTTCCTCTTCCGGCTCCGAAACCAGCTTGTTCTTCTGCAATTTTAGTCTCTATTTTGCTCTTCAGTCTGTTTAAAATGATGCAAAGTAAAACTTTGCTTGTGTGGCTAATAAGAGCTACAGTCCGGTAATTTGAGCATTCCTTTGGGTCACCTGATTTGTAGAGCATGACAAATTCCTGCTTTTTCCATTCTTGTGGCCACTCTTGTTTTTGCCAAATTTTGGTGCATAGCAGGTGAATGGCCTGTTTTCCTAAGTTTCCAGAATGTAGTTCAGCAGGTATGTTGTCTAAACCTGGTGATTTGCCTGCTTTAAGATGTTTTATAGCATTCACAATTTCGTTCATAAGAGGCGAAGGTTCACGTTCTACTTTTACTTCTGCTGATTGGGCTGACTTCATTTTGCGGGAGGCACAAAAGCTCTTCTCCATATTCCTTCCATCCGTTCATGACTTTTTCATTTTCATTTATAGTGTTCTTTTCTTTGTCTTTCACACATAGTTGGTTAAGAAGACCATAGTTGGCCTTCTGTGCTCTGAGAGGTTGGTGCGTAGACTTGAATAAGTGTTGTTTTTGTTGGTCTTGTGTCAAGCTTTACCATAAGGATACGATCAGTTATTGGATCATAGCATATTAGGCTTTTCTTAGTCTTAGGATCTAAAATGATTGCCGCTCCATTACATCCGCCCTTGTCATTTCCACTGTATATGATGCAGTGTTCATTTGATTCAAAATGGCCACTGCCACTCCATCTGATCTCTGATAGTTCATTTTCACGTGTTCTAATTCCTTCAAGAGCAGGTACAATTTTCCAGAGTCCAATAAAGTCCTAACATTCCATATTTCTACGTTTAAAATTTTGTGTTTCCAACGAAAGGGTCCTCTCTCTTGAGATGAGTTCTTACAGGGGCCAGATGTAGAGCTCTCAGCTCGGTTTGGCTCTACTTCATCATTACTTGTATTCGCTCCTCTCTGGGAGATCCCCTCCCCAGCTGAAAAAGCCTGGTTGACCCTGGGGGTCTCAATCAACTCAGAATATCTGTTGTTTTTCTTATTTTTGACCATGACATGGGTGAGTTTTGGGCAAAGAATAAACCAGTAGTTTCCCATTGCTTTCTGGAGTGGCAGTGTACCTACTGTGCGGAGGCCCTGGCCATTTTTCCATTGGAATCTTCTGCCCACAGCTGTGATGACAAAAGCCGTTACCAAAACCACTTCTGCCGCCCTCTGACATCATCTGTCCCCTGCTTACCAGGACTTGGTGTGTGTACCCTTTAGTCTGGCCCCTCCCTTGGAGACCTGTCCAGCTGGGTTGCACCTACCAGGGGCACTAGTCCCCTGCTGGCACAGCTCCCAGGATCATAAGGACACGCAAGCCTCTCCGCCACAACAAGGCAGGTACAACAAGGCAAGACTTGTACATCAGGGACGCTAAACAGACGCTGGCCAACAGAATGGCACAACACAAAAGAGCTAACACATCAGGACAGGACTCCACAGTCTACACCATCTATACACAGTCTACACCATCTACAGGCCAGTGGCCACTCTTTCAAGGATGAGGATGTGCACATCCTTGATAGGGAGGAACGCTAGTTTGAATGAACGGGGGAGTCAAAGAGGCATCTATGTGAAGAGGGAATGACCATCCCTGAACAGGGGGGCTGGCTAAGAGTACAGCCATTATAACTCTGGTTAATGGTCACACCATATTTGCATATGAAACTGGTCATTAGTTTGGGTCGGTGTGTCACTGTATTGTTTATAAGGGTGGGGGTACCTGCAGTCACTGTATTGTTTATAAAGGTGGGGTACCTGCAGTCACTGTATTGTTTATAAGGGTGGGGACACCTGCAGTCACTGTATTGTTTATAAGGGTGGGGACACCTGCAGTCAGTTGAGACTGATGAAGCCACTTGGATGAGGGATGAAACATTTCTCACACTAAATGTTGTGTCCAGATGAACTGATTCACCTTTCTGTGATATATCAGAGTACTACGTCTACTGCATGACAATATGTCACCTAGAGTACTCACACCAACTTCAATGTCCTCAGGGAGGTCAACATGCCTACTATAACTGCCACCATCACACAACATCAGCTGAGATGGACTGGCCGTGTCCACCACATGTCGGACTCTCGCCTGCTGGAACAAGTCCTTCACTCTCGGGTCGTGACAGGACGCCATGCCCCAGCAGGACAAAAGAAGTGATATAAAGACAACATCAAGGCCCACATCAAATGTTTGGCGTCGAGCTTAACACCCGGGAACAAGCAGCAGAAACAGGGAGGCCTGGAGACCGGCTGTCCGTCAGGGTGCTGGGTGCTACAACCATGACCTCCACTGTGCTGCTGAAAACAAGCACAGACTCAGGAAGGAGCGAGCTATCAGAGAGGCCCAAACCACATCCTCAACCACTTCTTCACACCCTTGCCCACATTGCCCCAAAACATGTGGCTCCAGGATCGGCCTCTACGCCCACCTGAAGACCCACAAGGACCTAGAAGGAGGACAGTCACACGCGACCCCGAGTGACTGCCGACAATACACTGTAAGGTTTTTGTGTGTATGTGTGTGTGTGTGTGTGTGTGTGTGTGTGTGTGTGTGTGTGTGTGTGTGTGTGCGTGTGCGTGTGCGTGTGTGTGTGTGTGTACCTGCCACATCAAACTCAATCTCCAGGATGAGCTGGGCGGTGATAGAAGAGTCTCGAAGAAGCTGATTGGTTTCTTCCAGAGTAGAGTCTTCAGTAGGAACTCCATTTATAGACAATATCCTGTCTCCAATCTGTAATATACCACACCTACACACACACACACACACACACACACACAAAGTAAAAGCAACACAAGTAAAGAATATTGATAATATCGGATAAACTCATTTACTGTGTGTGTGTGTGTGTGTGTGTCTGTCTGTGTGTGCATGTGCGCATGTGTGTGTGTGTGTGTGTGTGTGTGTACCTCTCAGCAGGGCTGTCGGGATCCATGTAGGCGATGAGTGGGGGTGAGGAGAGCGTCTCGGTCGCAAACACGCCACCTTGCAGCTGAATACCGAAACCCATGATGCCATCGCTCAGCAGGGTGACCTCAGTGGTCTCCGTATGAACAACCTGACCAGCAAGACCCACGGTACTGGACGCCAGGGACACTGGGACACACACACAGCTAGATCTACATCTAGAACATGTACCAGTCTCTCAAAGCATTTCATAACACCCACCCCCATATGAAGTGCTTTCAGAGACTGGTTCTGGCTCACATCAAAAACATTATCCCCCCCACATTCGACCCACATCAGTTCGCCTACCGTCCCAAAAGGTCTACTGAGGATGCCATTACCACTGCCCTGCACGTTGCTCTGACCCACCTTGAACTTAACAACACATACATCCGGATGCTGTTTATAGATTACAGCTCTGCCTTCAACACTATCATCCCCGCCAAACTAACCACCAAACTCCTCTCCCTTGGCCTCAACCCCTCCCTCTGTAACTGGATCCTGGACTTCCTGACCAACAGACCTCAGTCTGTTAGGTTAGGTGACCACACCTCCTCCACCCTGACCCTCAGCACAGGTGCCCCTCAAGGCTGTGTTCTGAGCCCCCTCCTTTTCTCCCTCTTTACCCACGACTGCCTGCCAACTCACCCTTCAAATGTTATAGTTAAGTTTGCAGATGACTCCACAGTCATTGGCCGTATCACCAATAATGACGAGATGGCCTACAGAGACCAGATTCAGCACCTCACATCATGGTGTACTACCAACAATCTTGTCCTCAATGTGCAGAAGACAAAGGAGCTGATTGTGGACTTCAGGAGGTCTAGAAGCTGCAGCCACTCCCCCATACACATCAATGGGGTGGAAGTGGAGCGTGTTTCCAGCTTTAAATTCCTTGGATTCCACATCAGCGAGGAACTCTCCTGGACATTAAACACCCAGGCCCTTGTGAAAAAGGCCCAACAACACCTGCATATCCCGAGGAGGCTGAGGAGCGCCCGTCTACCCCCCAAAATTCTCACCAACTTCTACCACTGCACCATAGAGAGCATCCTGACCATCTGCATCTCAGTGTGGTACGGCAACTGTACCTCAGTAGACCAGAAAGCTCTGCAGCGGGTCGTCAAGGTGGCCCAGCAGATCACCGGTACCCAGCTCCCAGCCATACAAGACATTTATCACAAACGCTGCCTTCGAAGGGGTCTGAGCATCAGCAGAGATCCCACCCACCCCAACCATGGACTGTTCTCCCCCCTGTGCTCTGGGAGGCGCTACAGGAGCCTCAGAGCCCGCACTACCAGGCTCAAAAACAGCTTCTTTCCCCAAGCTGTTGCCCACCTGAACCTGGCTACCCACTGAATGTCTGTAGATATTTTATTTTGTACTCCAGCTCTCTTTTAACTTATTGTAGCTTTTGGTCTTCATGTGTGTATATCTTCTACTGTGTTTGGCCTTCATGTGTGTATATCTTCTACTGTGTGTGGTCTTCATGTGTGTATATATCTTCTACTGTGTTTGGCCTTCATGTGTGTGTATATCTTCTACTGTGTTTGGTCTTCATGTGTGTATATCTTCTACTGTGTTTGGTCTTCATGTGTGTATATCTTATACTGTGTTTGGTCTTCATGGGTGTATATCTTCTACTGTGTTTGGTCTTCATGTGTGTGTATATCTTCTACTGTGTTTGGTCTTCATGTGTGTATATCTTCTACTGTGTTTGGTCTTCATGTGTGTATATCTTCTACTGTGTTTGGTCTTCATGTGTGTATATCTTCTACTGTGTTTGGTCTTCATGTGTGTATATCTTCTACTGTGTTTGGTCTTCATGTGTGTATATCTTCTACTGTGTTTGGTCTTCATGTGTGTATATCTTCTACTGTGTTTGGTCTTCACGTGTGTATATCTTCTACTGTGTTATTGGTCTTCACGTGTGTATATCTTCTACTGTGTTTGGCCTTCATGTGTGTGTATATCTTCTACTGTGTTTGGTCTTCATGTGTGTATATCTTCTACTGTGTTTGGTCTTCATGTGTGTGTATATCTTCTACTGTGTTTGGTCTTCATGTGTGTATATCTTCTACTGTGTTTGGCCTTCATGTGTGTGTATATCTTCTACTGTGTTTGGTCTTCATGTGTGTATATCTTCTACTGTGTTTGGTCTTCACGTGTGTATATCTTCTACTGTGTTTGGTCTTCATGTGTGTATATCTTCTACTGTGTTTGGCCTTCATGTGTGTATATCTTCTACTGTGTTTGGTCTTCACGTGTGTATATCTTCTACTGTGTTTGGCCTTCACGTGTGTGTATATCTTCTACTGTGTTTGGTCTTCACGTGTGTATATCTTCTACTGTGTTTGGCCTTCATGTGTGTGTATATCTTCTACTGTGTTTGGCCTTCATGTGTGTATATCTTCTACTGTGTTTGGTCTTCACGTGTGTATATCTTCTACTGTGTTTGGTCTTCATGTGTGTATATCTTCTACTGTGTTATTGGTCTTCACGTGTGTATATCTTCTACTGTGTTTGGCCTTCATGTGTGTGTATATCTTCTACTGTGTTTGGTCTTCACGTGTGTATATCTTCTACTGTGTTTGGTCTTCATGTGTGTGTATATCTTCTACTGTGTTTGGTCTTCATGTGTGTATATCTTCTACTGTGTTTGGTCTTCATGTGTGTATATCTTCTACTGTGTTTGGCCTTCATGTGTGTGTATCTTCTACTGTGTTTGGTCTTCATGTGTGTATATCTTCTACTGTGTTTGGTCTTCATGTGTGTATATCTTCTACTGTGTTTGGTCTTCATGTGTGTATATCTTCTACTGTGTTTGGCCTTCATGTGTGTGTATATCTTCTACTGTGTTTGGTCTTCATGTGTGTATATCTTCTACTGTGTTTGGTCTTCATGTGTGTGTATATCTTCTACTGTGTTTGGTCTTCATGTGTGTGTATATCTTCTACTGTGTTTGGTCTTCATGTGTGTGTATATCTTCTACTGTGTTTGGCCTTCATGTGTGTGTATATCTTCTACTGTGTTTGGTCTTCATGTGTGTATATCTTCTACTGTGTTTGGTCTTCACGTGTGTATATCTTCTACTGTGTTTGGTCTTCATGTGTGTATATCTTCTACTGTGTTTGGCCTTCATGTGTGTATATCTTCTACTGTGTTTGGTCTTCACGTGTGTATATCTTCTACTGTGTTTGGTCTTCACGTGTGTATATCTTCTACTGTGTTTGGCCTTCATGTGTGTGTATATCTTCTACTGTGTTTGGTCTTCATGTGTGTATATCTTCTACTGTGTTTGGTCTTCATGTGTGTATATCTTCTACTGTGTTTGGTCTTCACGTGTGTATATCTTCTACTGTGTTATTGGTCTTCACGTGTGTATATCTTCTACTGTGTTTGGCCTTCATGTGTGTGTATATCTTCTACTGTGTTTGGTCTTCACGTGTGTATATCTTCTACTGTGTTTGGTCTTCATGTGTGTATATCTTCTACTGTGTTTGGTCTTCATGTGTGTATATCTTCTACTGTGTTTGGTCTTCATGTGTGTATATCTTCTACTGTGTTTGGTCTTCATGGGTGTATATCTTCTACTGTGTTTGGCCTTCATGTGTGTGTATATCTTCTACTGTGTTTGGTCTTCATGTGTGTATATCTTCTACTGTGTTTGGTCTTCATGTGTGTATATCTTCTACTGTGTTTGGTCTTCATGTGTGTATATCTTCTACTGTGTTTGGTCTTCATGTGTGTATATCTTCTACTGTGTTTGGTCTTCATGTGTGTATATCTTCTACTGTGTTTGGTCTTCATGTGTGTATATCTTCTACTGTGTTTGGTCTTCATGTGTGTATATCTTCTACTGTGTTTGGTCTTCATGTGTGTATATCTTCTACTGTGTTTGGTCTTCATGTGTGTATATCTTCTACTGTGTTTGGTCTTCATGTGTGTATATCTTCTACTGTGTTTGGTCTTCATGTGTGTGTATATCTTCTACTGTGTTTGGTCTTCATGTGTGTGTATATCTTCTACTGTGTTTGGTCTTCATGTGTGTATATCTTCTACTGTGTTTGCTGTGTGTTTATGTGTGTCTGTCTTGCACTGTTTGGTGAAGCCACAGCCCTCATTTCATTTTCAACATGTGCCTGCACATTGTTTAAATGACAATAAACTGAACTCAATTGAATAGATCTACATCTAGAATATGTACTAGATCCACACCTACAACATGTTCTAGATCTAGAACATGTACTAGATCCACACCTACAACATGTTCTAGATGTACATCTAGAACATGTTCTAGAGCACAGTAGCAGTTATGACCATGATTTGAACTGATTTGATAAATTGGATAAAAAAAATCCTGGATATATCTACGGGTCAAAGGTGACACCCACAGGAACTCTTGAAGTCCTTTTTCTTCATCTTCCTCCTCATCAGTGTACCGCGGGGGCTTGTGGGATACATATTCCTGGGCAGGGTGCTCATGTTGAGGGATGAGAGACTATACGCCGACATGGAGCCTGGAGAGAAAGACTGACCCAGAGCTAGAGAGAGACAGAGAGAGAGAAACAGAAACAGAGAGAGAGCGACAGAGAGACAGACAAAGAGAGACAGAGACAGACAAGAGAGAGACAGAGCAAGACAGAGAGACAGAGACAGAGACAGACAAGAGAGAGACAGAGCAAGACAGAGAGACAGACAAGAGAGACTCAATTCAATTGAAAGAGATTGAATTGAGTTGAGAGAGACAGAGAGAGAGAGAGCAAGACAGAGACGGAGACAGACGAGAGAGACTCAGTAAAAAGCCACAGACAGAAAACACAAGGAAAGCAGGAGAGGAGGAGGACATACGAGGGTTGGTGGTCTTGTTGCGAGCGAGGGATCTGGAGGACGAGTGGTCAGGGTGGTAGGTGTTGTAGTGCTGATATGGGGGGAGGGGAGGGGAGGATGAACCCCCACTTTCCCATGGGAGGGGGCGTGTGCTGCGCTGGACCTTAACTAGACACACACACACACACACACAGACACACACACACACACACACAGACACACACAAACACTCGCACGCATGCATGCACAAACACACACACACACGCACACAAACACACACATACACACATATACACACATAATAGATCGGGTTCACACAAGAGGAGAGGTTGAAGGTTAAAGGTCAACTTGCTGCTGTTTGAGAATCCAGTCCTGGAACTAAACCGACTGATATTACTACTGTAATTACTACTGTAATACTACTAGAGTTACTACTCTCGTAGCCCCCCTTCCCATCCACCCCTGTATGTCTGTGTTATGTTTATCTGTTGTCTTGTTTCACTCCGTTTATTGTAAAGCCACTTTGAGTGTTAGAAAAGCGCAATATAAGATTGATTTATTATTATTATCATTACTGTAATATCAATACTGTAAGTAGCAGGAGACGGACGGTTGACAAAGAAAATGACGGTGTTTGTGTTTTTTTTCTGAAAACAGCTGTTGTTCTCAACAGGTCTCATGATGTCATCTACAGTCAGAAGACTGGTTGTTCTCAACAGGTCTCATGATGTCATCTACAGTCAGAAGACTGGTTGTTCTCAACAGGTCTCACGATGTCATCTACAGTCAGAAGACTGGTTGTTCTCAACAGGTCTCACGGTGTCATCTACAGTCAGAAGACTGGTTGTTCTCAACAGGTCTCACGGTGTCATCTACAGTCAGAAGACTGGTTGTTCTCAACAGGTCTCATGATGTCATCTACAGTCAGAAGACTGGTTGTTCTCAACAGGTCTCACGGTGTCATCTACAGTCAGAAGACTGGTTGTTCTCAACAGGTCTCATGGTGTCATCTACAGTCAGAAGACTGGTTGTTCTCAACAGGTCTCACGATGTCATCTACAGTCAGAAGACTGGTTGTTCTCAACAGGTCTCATGATGTCATCTACAGTCAGAAGACTGGTTGTTCTCAACAGGTCTCATGATGTCATCTACAGTCAGAAGACTGGTTGTTCTCAACAGGTCTCATGATGTCATCTACAGTCAGAAGACTGGTTGTTCTCAACAGGTCTCATGATGTCATCTACAGTCAGAAGACTGGTTGTTCTCAACAGGTCTCATGATGTCATCTACAGTCAGAAGACCGGTTGTTCTCAACAGGTCTAATGATGTCATCTACAGTCAGAATACCGGTTGTTCTCAACACGTCTCATGTTGTCATATACAGTCAGAAGACTGGTTGTTCTCAACAGGACTCACGATGTCCTCTACAGTCAGAAGACTGGTTGTTCTCAACAGGTCTCACGATGTCATCTACAGTCAGAAGACTGGTTGTTCTCAACAGGTCTCACGATGTCATCTACAGTCAGAAGACTGGTTGTTCTCAACAGGTCTCACGATGTCATCTACAGCCAGAAGACTGGTTGTTCTCAACAAGTCTCATGGTGTCATCTACAGTCAGAAGACTGGTTGTTCTCAACAGGTCTCACGAGGTCATCTACAGTCAGAAGACTGGTTGTTCTCAACAGGTCTCATGATGTCATATACAGCCAGAAGACCGGTTGTTCTCAACAGGTCTCACGATGTCATCTACAGTCAGAAGACTGGTTGTTCTCATGTTGTCATATACAGACAGAAGACCGGTTGTTCTCAACAGGTCTCACGGTGTCATCTACAGTCAGAAGACTGGTTGTTCTCAACAGGTCTCATGATGTCATCTACAGCCAGAAGACCGGTTGTTCTCGACAGGTCTCACGATGTCATCTACAGTCAGAAGACTGGTTGTTCTCATCAGGTCTTATGATGTCATCTACAGTCAGAAGACTGGTTGTTCTCATCAGGTCTCATGTTGTCATATACAGCCAGAAGACCGGTTGTTCTCATGTTGTCATATACAGCCAGAAGACCGGTTGTTCTCAACAGGTCTCACGATGTCATCTACAGTCAGAAGACTGGTTGTTCTCATGTTGTCATATACAGACAGAAGACCGGTTGTTCTCAACAGGTCTCACGATGTCATCTACAGTCAGAAGACTGGTTGTTCTCAACAGGTCTCATGATGTCATCTACAGCCAGAAGACCGGTTGTTCTCGACAGGTCTCACGATGTCATCTACAGTCAGAAGACTGGTTGTTCTCATCAGGTCTTATGATGTCATCTACAGTCAGAAGACTGGTTGTTCTCATCAGGTCTCATGTTGTCATATACAGCCAGAAGACCGGTTGTTCTCATGTTGTCATATACAGCCAGAAGACCGGTTGTTCTCAACAGGTCTCACGATGTCATCTACAGTCAGAAGACTGGTTGTTCTCATGTTGTCATATACAGCCAGAAGACCGGTTGTTCTCAACAGGTCTCACGATGTCATCTACAGTCAGAAGACTGGTTGTTCTCAACAGGTCTCATGATGTCATCTACAGTGAGAAGACTGGTTGTTCTCATCAGGTCTCATGATGTCATCTACAGTCAGAAGACTGGTTGTTCTCAACAGGTCTCACGATGTCATCTACAGTCAGAAGACTGGTTGTTCTCATCAGGTCTCATGTTGTCATATACAGCCAGAAGACCGGTTGTTCTCATGTTGTCATATACAGCCAGAAGACCGGTTGTTCTCAACAGGTCTCACGATGTCATCTACAGTCAGAAGACTGGTTGTTCTCAACAGGTCTCATGATGTCATCTACAGTCAGAAGACTGGTTGTTCTCATCAGGTCTCATGTTGTCATATACAGCCAGAAGACCGGTTGTTCTCATGTTGCCATATACAGCCAGAAGACTGGTTGTTCTCAACAGGTCTCACGATGTCATCTACAGTCAGAAGACTGGTTGTTCTCAACAGGTCTCATGATGTGGAGTCATCTGCACATTTCTCACAAGGTTAGCAGTGTTGGAAAGAGCAGGCGAGGTAAATAAATGCAGAGCAGTTCATGACATCAATCATCCACCAGAGTCCTCTGCTGTCTGTCTCCATCCACTCCAGTACAACTACATATTCTGTCGATATCCTTTCTATCAAGATGGAGAATCAGTAGACCAGTACACGGCTCAGTTTTACCAGAACCACATCAATACCCCAACACACCACACACTTCACCTTGTCCCTCTGGCTGTGTGGTTGTGCTTAAGTGTGTGTGTGTGTGTGTGTGTGTGTGTGTGTACCTTGTTCAGGTCCCTGTAGGGCCAGTCTCGTTTGGTGGTGTGGTAGAATTTCCATCCGGACATGTTGACAGGCAGCAGCCAGCAGCTGAGTGGCTTCAGCCAGAGAACAAAACTCCATCGACGTCCCATCAACAGATAGGATGTGGTCACCAGCATGGAGCGCACCGCACCTACAACAAACATACACACACACACACACACACACACACAGACGAAGATTAATCTGTACACCACACATCGGGCAGGTTATTTGGGGTTGGGGTTAAAGGTCAGGGTTCGGGGGCCTTACCTGTCTGCGATGCTGGCAGGCTTTACCTTGTCGATAACGATGACCTGTTTGTTGCAGAATATGGAGGTGGATAATGCCACGCCCAGACTGGAGCCGGCTGTTTTAGCAACTTCCACCAGCAGCGGCCCAGATGCCGAGGCCACCGAGTCTGAGGAGAGCAAGACATGAGACATGAGGACACTAGACATGAGACATGAGGACATGAGACATGAGGACATGAGCATATTGGACATGAGGGCATTAGACATGAGACATGAGGACATGAGAACATGAGAAAGACATGAGCGCACAATACCGGCTGGCTGGGGTGATAATACACACCTATGAAGTGATCGCATTAATTCTTGTCCTAGCATCCATGTGCATTTACATACATCCATACAATTTTCATGGCTGGAAAAATGAACGGGACGTTGGGATCCTGTCTGCGAGTCAGTCCCTACTTACAACATGATGAGTTTGCTCAGTATAGAGGACCCGTGCTGCAGTCTCTCTGTGTTAACACAACTTATTATCTTTTTAAAAGACATTATGACAGGTACGGTGTGGTTGTTGTGTCGTCCTCTGACAAATCTGTCGTTTCTCCGATAGATGAAATGTGGCTCGCTAAAAAGCTTAATTTCATTTTTTGTATCCCAATAAATACTGATCTCTCCTCTTAATTATTCTGTTCCCATCTGTCGAAACAGGTGTGATATAAATTAGCGGTACCACCATGACGTAGCAAGGAAGAGGGCGGCGGAGAGGAGCAAGATGCTAAGCCAGGTACGAACATAGTCCTGAACTATTTACATTGAGGTGAAATCAGAACATCACTTTAGAGGCCTATTTAATTACTCTATGACAGGCCGATCCATCCGCCTGCAGTGTGACGTCACACAGGACAGAAGCAGCGACGAAACCGTGGTGCTTTTTCACAACTGTCGCTGGAGGCCCACTGGGGACTGGGGTTCGCGCCCCGGTCTCGTCAGATCCGACTATGGCCGGACTCGATGAAGCAGCAATCATTGGCAACGCTGTCTTCGGGAGGGGGGCGGAGTCGGCTTGTGTTCGTCATGTAAATGCGTCTCTGTGTGTGACGGAAAAACAGTGGTTCGGCTTGGATTCGCCTTGTCACGAAAGTGGGGAGGCGCTTTCCTTCGAGACTGCCGGCCGGAGAGATGCAGTTGGCGAACGCATGCAATACGAGGGTGGGTGTTTGAATTAAAATAGGGATCAATTGGCCACTAAATTGGGAGAAAAAAGGGGAAAATCAGAAAAAAAAAAAAAAACAACTGTCGCTGGAGGCGCTGCCGCTGTTTTGCACTGAAATTGGCGATGGGACAACAGTGCAGAACCTGCAGAGACCAATGCGTCAAAGGCGCAGCTGAGAACGTGTCAGCATGCCATGCCATGTCATGTTATGTCGTGTTATGTCATGTCGTGCCATGTTATGACATGTCATGCCATGTCCTGTCATGTTATGTCATGTTATGTCATGTCCTGCCATGTCCTGTCCTGTCATGTCATGTCTTTATATTTGGAACACTCAGATTTATAAATGTAAACCCATGATTTGGAAGTTTTTGCTGTTTAATAAACGAAATTCTGAATGAATGTTTACACATTTCTGCTTTGATTCTTACATAAATTTAATAAATAAGTAAGAAAATAAGTATGGGACTTCCGGTTATGGTGGCGTGCTAGGCAGAAGTGCTCCCCTCGGCTCCACAGAAAAATCTCTAAAATCCTGATTAAAACTCACATTCCTGCTTATAAACAACAAATCGCTAGTCAGATAAAGTGCTGATACATCGATGCCTACAAAAAAAAAACTGAAGTCTGGACACCCGTCGGTTGTACAAGTGGAAAAAAATATGGAAATGTCAGGCTAAACGGCAGAGCACGAAGACGACGCCGAAACTCGTTGGCCTACGTCACAAGAGGACGAGACAAGTGCTAAACCTGAAACAATCCTATCAGCTATCAAGAATATGAAAGCTGAAATATCTGCAAGATTTGATGGCTTAACAGCCGCTATCGAGGGCATGCGTAAAGAAACAAGTGGTTGTACAGAACGTATGACCCAGGCTGAAGTACGTACATATATCTACCGCGGCAGATGATGTAGCATCCTTGCTAGCTAAAGTTAAGTCACTGGAGGCTAAAAATAAGGATTTGGCTGGTAAAGTGGACGACCTCGAGTCTAGATCAAGAAGATTGAACCTGAATCTAATCGGTCTGCCAGAGAAGGTAGAAGGGACGGATGCATGCGCATTTCTCGAAAAATGGATACCAGAAGCGCTGGGCATGGAGAACACTAAGCGGACCCTGGAAAGAGCACACCGAATCGGATTGAGAAAGGACACGAATGCGCCACCAAGACCGGTCATAATGCTATTCCAGAACTACAGGGAAAAGACGCTTGTGATGAACGCAGCGAGGGCAAAGAAACGAGTCCTATTTAAGGATCAGCCCGTGAGGTTCTACCCAGACCTGTCCGCCGGAGTGCACAAACCACACAACATGTTCGACACCGTGCGACAGAAGCTTCGAGTCATGGGGACTCAGTATGGCTTGTTGTTCCCTGCCCGACTACTGGTAACACACGGGGGCCAGACACGCACGTTTGGTAGCCCCAGCGACGTGGAGAAGCTCACTGAGGGGATCAAGTGAAGCGCGGAGGGTACTGAATAAAAACTAGGCTATTTAGCCTACACATTAAATGCACTGACGCTGATATTTGTTTTTCTTTTTACTTTCTCTCTCTAAATCAGCTCTTACAAAAGCAATGAGAGATTTAGGCTAACTGCAGAGACAGCTCCCAGAGAAGACTCCTGAGTTATTATTTTTATGTTTATTGCCTGGGCGTATTGGACTTATCCTACAGAGTGCCCATTTTTATAATTTATTTTTCTAAACTGTCTACTATGACGACAAGAGACGTGGACTCTATCCTGCACGGGACTGTCCTGTCTTTTGTCCCGTCCCTTGTAGGCCACTGAGACTGACACGAAGGCAACAACAGGACGAGGACATCATAGGCTACGTGAATATAGGTCTTCAGAGTGATTTAAGACTATTATTGCTCGTGTCGGTTTGGCCTGGATTTCTTGTATTGACTACGGGACTATAGGCGATGGAGCTGAGCTGGCGCGTGCCTGTTTCTCAGGGAGACCATAGCCTACGCGAGGTAATCCTAAAACAAGTGCAGAAAAGTTGAATCGCTTGCAGTTCCGGAGTCTTGACATGGTGGGCTACTACTGATTTGGTTTAATATAATCATTCGTGAGTTAATTTTATGTTTGATTAATGGCAGCGGATTTTAAGTGGAGGAGTGGTGGGAATAGTATAGCAGGACAATCCTGGCGGTTGTGTGGAGTTGTCAACAGCTGTACCGACAAGTTGCAAGTAAAGGGAGGAGGGGGGGGGGCTGTATATTTGCGCTGTGGGTTATGGGGATATATATAACGCAGAGTTCAAGGTTA
Organism: Lampris incognitus; assembly: GCF_029633865.1. Lineage (NCBI taxonomy): Eukaryota > Metazoa > Chordata > Actinopteri > Lampriformes > Lampridae > Lampris > Lampris incognitus. Next base: position 1,585,632 of record NC_079213.1, on the reverse strand, counting down.
GCGTTGTTCATGTTTTTAGGTTTGTTTCTCAAGTGTAAAATTCTACTCTTTTCCTATATGGGAATTAATATGTGTGTTAATTACTATGTTAAATGAGGTCAGGCTTAAATCTACATCCTGGAATTGCAGAGGTTTACAGAAACTAAAAAAGGTTAAACGGGTGGTACATAGGTTGAAACATATGCATTCAAAGATTGTGTTTCTACAAGAAACACATCTACTGGTACAAGATAATTCTAAGATTAGGAAAAGATGGCAGGGGCAAGTGTTTTCAGCTTCTTTCTCTACACATGCACGAGGAGTTATGGCTCTCATACATAAATCAATACCGTTCCACACGCAACATGTAATTGAGGATAAAGCTGGAGGATACTTAATAGTACAGGGTAGACTCCTATCAGAAAGTCTGCATTTAATCAATGTATATGCCCCCAATGATGACGACCCCAAATTCTTTAATAACTTGTTTTTAACCTTTTCAACATTGTCTAGTAATAACATAATCACTGGGGACTTTAATTGTACATTAAATCCGACTAAAGACCGGTCATCGGGTCCGGATCCGACACATCCAAGGAGTAGGAAGGCTATACATGAATTCATCAAAGAGCTGTAATTGTAATTTCCTCTTTGCTTTTGTTCCCAGACGGTATTGTTGTAATGCACATGTTTTTGTAATTATTATTGAAAAATCAATAAAATATATTGATAAAAAAGAAAGTATGTAAGTAAGAAAATAGTTATAATAGTATGCATATTTATGTTATTTTTTATATTATTTTTTTCACTGTTCAACACAGGCCATTTCGGAAGGGACATTAAATACATGACAATAGAATACAAAGAATTGTGTTTTACTTTTGTACAGCTATAAACTATTGCTACTACACTATGAAACCTCACCTATCACAGAGATGTCATACTCGATGAGGAACGAATAAACTATTGCTACTACAGTATGGAGCCTCACCCATAACAGTAACGTCATACTCGATGAGGAACGTATAAACTATTGCTACTACACTATGGAGCCTCACCCATAACAGTAACGTCGTACTCCATGAGGAACGAATAAACTATTGCTACTACACTATGGAGCTTCACCCATAACAGCAATGTCATACTCCATGAGGAACGAATAAACTATTGCTACTACACTATGGAGCTTCACCCATAACAGTAATGTCATACTCGATGAGGAACGTATAAACTATTGCTACTACACTATGGAGCCTCAACCATAACAGTAACATCATACTCGATGAAGAACGTATAAACCATTGCTACTACACTATGGAGCCTCAACCATACCAGTAACGTCATACTCGATGAAGAACGTATAAACCATTGCTACTACACTATGGAGCCTCACCCATAACAGTAACGTCGTACTCGATGAGGAACGTATAAACTATTGTTACTACACTATGGAGCCTCACCCATCACAGACACGTCATACTCGATGAGGAACGTATAAACTATTGCTACTACACTATGGAGCCTCAACCATAACAGTACTCGATGAGGAACGTATAAACTATTGCTACTACACTATGAAACCTCACCCATCACAGATACGTCATACTCGATGAGGAACGTATAAACTATTGCTACTACACTATGGAGCCTCACCCATAACAGTAACGTCGTACTCGATGAGGAACATATAAACTATTGCTACTACACTATGGAGCTTCACCCATAACAGTAACGTCGTACTCGATGAGGAACGTATAAACTATTGCTACTACACTATGGAGCCTCACCCATAACAGTAAAATCGTACTCGATGAGGAACGTATAAACTATTGCTACTACACTATGGAGCTTCACCCATAACAGTAACGTCATACTCGATGAGGAACGTATAAACCATTGCTACTACACTATGGAGCCTCACCCATCACAGACACGTCGTACTCGATAAGGAACGTATAAACCATTGCTACTACACTATGGAGCCTCACCCATAACAGACACGTCATACTCGATGAGGAAGGTATAAACCATTGCTACTACACTATGGAGCCTCACCCATAACAGACACGTCATACTCGATGAGGAACGTATAAACCATTGCTACTACACTATGGAGCCTCACCCATCACAGACACGTCATACTCGATGAGGAAGGTGGCCTCCTGACCACATTGCTTCAGGATGCTGATGGCTTCTGACAGGCTGGTGCCATGAAGACGAATACCATCAATACTTAACAAACGATCACCTGGTTTCAGGGTTCCTTCTCTGGAGGCATAACCAGAAACACACAAGTTATTGATTATTGGTCCATAGATCTATGATTGATCACCACTCCCACTAAACGAGTCTGTGTTTGATTAGAAGTCCTGTTGGCGCTCTCACCTGTCAGCTGGCCCACCGGGCCTGATGGTTGTTATGACGATAGGACGGGACTTATTCCTGTCTTCATGAGCCCCACCTAAAGACACACACATGCATGCACACAGGTGTAAACACACACACACACAAAGAAAAAACATTGAAGTTTTGGTGTTCATTTTTAGGGCACAGATGTAAAAGTCATGCCCTCACAAACACACACACACACACACACACACACACACACACACACACACACACACACACACACACACACACACTCCTCACCTCTGATAACGAAGCCGAATGTGTTTCCGTCTTTGTGAAGCGTCACCTCCACATTCTTAAACATGACCCCTGACCCCTGGACAGCTGGAATCAATGGTATCAACATCGTTAGAAATAAGTGTCTCTGTGCTAACACGTTGTAGTAATTATCATATTCACTGCTCATATTAACATGATCACATTCACTGCTCATACTAACATGATCATATTCACTGCTCATACTAACATGATCATAATCACTGCTCATGTTAACATGATCACATTCACTGCTCATACTAACATGATCATATTCACTGCTCATACTAACATGATCACATTCACTGCTCACACTAACATGATCATATTCACTGCTCATACTAACATGATCATAATCACTGCTCATGTTAACATGATCACATTCACTGCTCATACTAACATGATCATATTCACTGCTCATACTAACATGATCATATTCACTGCTCATACTAACATGATCACATTCACTGCTCACACTAACATGATCATATTCACTGCTCATACTAACATGATCATAATCACTGCTCATGTTAACATGATCACATTCACTGCTCATATTAACATGATCATATTCACTGCTCATACAAACATGATCACATTCACTGCTCATATTAACATGATCATATTCACTGCTCATACTAACATGATCACAATCACTGCTCATACTAACATGATCACATTCACTGCTCATATTAACATGATCACATTCACTGCTCATACTAACATGATCACATTCACTGCTCATATTAACATGATCATATTCACTGCTCATACTAACATGATCACATTCACTGCTCATACTAACATGATCATAATCACTGCTCATATTAACATGATCACATTCACTGCTCATACTAACATGATCATATTCACTGCTCATATTAACATGATCACATTCACTGCTCATACTAACATGATCATAATCACTGCTCATATTAACATGATCACATTCACTGCTCATACTAACATGATCATATTCACTGCTCATATTAACATGATCACATTCACTGCTCATACTAACATGATCACATTCACTGCTCATACTAACATGATCATAATCACTGCTCATACTAACATGATCACAATCACTGCTCATACTAACATGATCATATTCACTGCTCATATTAACATGATCATATTCACTGCTCATACTAACATGATCACATTTACTGCTCATACTAACATGATCATATTCACTGCTCATACTAACATGATCACATTCACTGCTCATACTAACATGATCATAATCACTGCTCATACTAACATGATCATATTCACTGCTCATATCAACATGATCATATTCACTGCTCATACTAACATGATCATAATCACTGCTCATATTAACATGATCATATTCACTGCTCATATCAACATGATCATATTCACTGCTCATACTAACATGATCATAATCACTGCTCATATTAACATGATCATATTCACTGCTCATACTAACATGATCATAATCACTGCTCATATTAACATGATCATATTCACTGCTCATACTAACATGATCACATTCACTGCTCATACTAACATGATCATAATCACTGCTCATACTAACATGATCATATTCACTGCTCATATCAACATGATCATATTCACTGCTCATACTAACATGATCATAATCACTGCTCATATTAACATGATCATATTCACTGCTCATATCAACATGATCATATACACTGCTCATACTAACATGATCATAATCACTGCTCATATTAACATGATCATATTCACTGCTCATATTAACATGATCATAATCACTGCTCATATTAACATGATCATAATCACTGCTCATACTAACATGATCAAAATCACTGCTCATATTAACATGATCAAAATCACTGCTCATATTAACATGATCATAATCACTGCTAATACTAACATGATCATATTCACTGCTCATATCAACATGATCACATTCACTGTTCATACTAACATGATCATAATCACTGCTCATATCAACATGATCATATTCACTGCTCATATTAACATGATCATATTCACTGCTCATATTAACATGATCACATTCACTGTTCATACTAACATGATCATAATCACTGCTCATACTAACATGATCATAATCACTGCTCATATCAACATGATCATATTCACTGCTCATATTAACATGATCATATTCACTGCTCATATTAACATGATCACATTCACTGTTCATACTAACATGATCATAATCACTGCTCATACTAACATGATCACAATCACTGCTCATACTAACATGATCACATTCACTGCTCATACTAACATGATCATAATCACTGCTCATATTAACATGATCACATTCACTGCTCATATTAACATGATCATATTCACTGCTCATATTAACATGATCATAATCACTGCTCATATTAACATGATCATATTCACTGCTCATATTAACATGATCATAATCACTGCTCATATTAACATGATCATATTCACTGCTCATACTAACATGATCATAATCCCTGCTCATATTAACATGATCATATTCACTGCTCATATTAACATGATCACAATCACTGCTCATACTAACATGATCATATTCACTGCTCATACTAACATGATCATATTCACTGCTCATATTAACATGATCACATTCACTGTTCATATTAACATGATCACATTCACTGCTCATACTAACATGATCATATTCACTGCTCATATTAACATGATCACATTCACTGCTCATATTAACATGATCATAATCACTGCTCATATTAACATGATCATAATCACTGCTCATACTAACATGATCATATTCACTGCTCATACTAACATGATCATATTCACTGCTCATACTAACATGATCATATTCACTGCTCATACTAACATGATCATAATCACTGCTCATATTAACATGATCATAATCACTGCTCATACTAACATGATCATAATCACTGCTCATATTAACATGATCACAATCACTGCTCATATTAACATGATCATAATCACTGCTCATACTAACATGATCATATTCACTGCTCATACTAACATGATCATAATCACTGCTCATACTAACATGATCATATTCACTGCTCATACTAACATGATCATATTCACTGCTCATACTAACATGATCATATTCACTGCTCATACTAACATGATCATATTCACTGTTCATACTAACATGATCACATTCACTGCTCATACTAACATGATCATATTCACTGCTCATATTAACATGATCACATTCACTGCTCATATTAACATGATCATAATCACTGCTCATATTAACATGATCATAATCACTGCTCATACTAACATGATCATATTCACTGTTCATACTAACATGATCATATTCACTGTTCATACTAACATGATCACATTCACTGCTCATATTAACATGATCATATTCACTGCTCATATTAACATGATCACATTCACTGCTCATATTAACATGATCATAATCACTGCTCATATTAACATGATCATAATCACTGCTCATACTAACATGATCATATTCACTGTTCATACTAACATGATCATATTCACTGCTCATACTAACATGATCATATTAACAACTGTAATTACTGCTTTTACAAATCAGGCCGGAAAAAGACATGAAATATGACATTTAATGAGGTTTACAACAATGTTTGTTTTTTCCCCTTTTCTCCCCAATTGTACCTGGCCTATTACCCCACTCTTCCAAGCCGTTCCAGTCTTTGCTCCACCCCCTCTGCCAATCCGCGGAGGGCTGCAGACTACCACATGCCTCCACCAATACATGTGGAGTCACCAGCCACTTCTTTTCACCTGACAGTGAGGAGTTTTAACAGGGGGACGTAGCACGTGGGAGGATCACGCTATTCCCCCTAGTCCCCCCCCCCAAAATAGGCGCCCCGACCGACCACAGGAGGCGCATACCCCCATCCGGCTTCCCACCCACAGACACAGCCAATTGTGTCTGTAGAGATGCCCCACCAAGTCGGAAGTAATATGGGGATTCGAACGGGCGATTCTCATGTTGGTAGGTAACGGAACAACAATGTTTCTATATCCAGGGGCGCAACGAGGGGGGTGCAGAGGGTGCAATGCTCACAGGCGCCGCATCAGCGGGGGCGCCAAAACACCGTATGCAAAAAAATTATTAGAATTAAAAAATGTGATATGTAACGATATATTCTAATCCAAAATTCTCATCTAAGTAATAGTATTTATAAATATTAAACTTTTAAAAAACAAATAGGCCTATAACCAGAAATTGTTTACTGTACACTGTGCTTTGGGTGCCCCTGCTGATGCAGCGCCTGTCTGCATTGCACCCTCTGCACCACCCCCCCCCCCCGTTGCGCCTCTGATATCATATCATATCTTATAGCATATCGTCACATTGGTTAGTATGGGAATGTGTTGAAGACGCAGCAAAGCACAACAGAAATTCACATTTGGTCTGAATGTGAATTTGCAAAACCAAAAGTAATGAAATGATCAGTGTTTATCATGGGAGCAGAACTGAAGCGTTCGTGCCGAGGCAGGTAAGTGGACCAGTGGTTCTAAGTGATATAGAAAGGTGTTGAACATACAGACGGGTGGGAGTTCGTACTCCACCTCCAACAGAACTCGCTCTCCCACGTTCTTCAGCAGGCTGATGATCTCATCGTGTCTGAACTTGGTCAGGTTGATGCCGTTTACGGAGCGAATGTAGTCGCCCACATTCAGCTGGTCACTCCTGAAAGAACAGACCTTCTTGAGACCTTCGTTTCAACCAGCCGCCATCTGACTAGTCATGATGAGGAGCATGCCTTTATTACAATGTTATAACCAGCTGTTATGGCATGCTCAGCTACCCGGCCTGGTTACACTGCCCATTATTGTGTGTGTGTGTGGGGGGGTGTGTGGGGGTGTGTGGGGGGGGGTGTTACCTTG